>NW_028134978.1:0-109272 GCF_964662115.1 Mustela nivalis | reverse complement strand
GGTCCTGCAGATACCCTCTGGAGGAGTACATGTAGATGTGACAGCACAAGCCTGCCTTCACCCTCTCATGAACATCCCCCAAATGGTTTCATGGGATAAGCAAACAGTGCCTCTTGTGGAAGATGGGCGTGTTCTAATGGAGGCAGCAGAAGATGAACAGTGGGACAACAAAAGTCCATTAGAGAGCCACAGACAGCGTATGCTACAGGTTGGTGAGGATATTCAGGAAGACAAGGAACTGGAGAATGAACATTGGAGCTCTGAGCGAAGGTCTGGCATTTGAGGATGGTGGGAGGTTCTCTGAACCTGGCTGCCTTCCATAGAGATCTAGGTCCAAATTAAAGAAAACATCCCCTGGCCACAGTCAATCCTTGTAGCCCGGTTATGTTTTTGTCTTTTTGTCAAACAATGCACATGCACATATTTGACAGAGAGACAGAGAGATCACAATCAGGGTGTAGAGCTGGAGAGGGAAAAGCTGACTTACCCCTGAGCAGGGAACCTGAGAACAGAGTCGATGCCAAGACCCTGGGATCATGAGTTGAGCTGAAGGCCGCCTCTGAACTGATAGGCACAATCCATGACACAATCTTTGACTTCTGAATACGTCCTAGTTCTAGACGTGAACCACTGCTCTGTCATTGTTCACAAATGCAGGGGAAATGGATTTTGGCTTGGGCTGGTGTTGCTTGAGCTATCTGGCCTGCTTCGAGAGCTGGTATAGTTTGTCCTCTTGAGGTAAGTGACTTGGCTATGTACAAACTACACTCCCACGCATATTTAGGTGAAGAGAATTCCTCCATTGATAGCTTTTGCAAAGGGAATGAAACTATGTCTTGTTGTTCTATGCTTCTGTGGATGGTGATGTGAGTCCTCCTTGCCTCTGAATCTGGATCTCTGTTTCTGCTCCCAGATGAGGGACAGTTTTAGCTCTGAATTCTCAAATCCATGTTCAGCCCTCTTTTTTTTCTCTCACTCCTACTTCTCCTACAATAAGCACCTCTTTCTATTCCTTGGAGTCAATGACTTTCCTAAGCTCATTGTCATGTTTCATCATTCTTCCTTCTTTCTTTGGATTTGTTTCCTTATTTACCAATCCTTTTCTGCCAGGTCAAAAATTTGGTCCTTTGCTTCTGCCAGCTTCTTGGACTTTTCCTTCAGTCTGCTACCAATCTTTTAATGATGATTCTAAATGTTATTTAGAGAGACATTCTGTTCTTAATATATTTCAAATATTCTACACAAGGCAAAGTGGATCCAAGTAATCTGTAGGCAAAATAAGATTTTAGAGAAGTATATATTTCCAACAGTATTTATAAAATATTACCTTTATGTAAGTCATCATCCTGGACTTTGTGGAAAACACACAAAGGAGTAAGAAGTGGCCCTTCAAGAAACATATACAATATCAAGGTTTAACATGAAGCAGCATGTCTTCTCTAAGTAAAAAAACATTGTACCAACTGACTTTACTGAAACTTTATATTTATTGCTCTCGTTTTAGGTCATAGTGTCCTTCTGCATGCAGGCTGCTATAACGGACATGATATAGACTGAATAGCTTATAAAGAACAGGAATTTATTTCTCACAGTTCTAGAACTGAGAAGTTCAAGATTAAGGAATGGGCAGATCCAGGGAGAGCCCACTTCCTCATAGATGGCTATCTTCTTACTGTAAACGTACATGATGAATGAATCAAGAGAACTCTCTGGGGTCTCCTTTAAAAGGACTGTAATCCCACTTATAACCTAATCACCTCCCAAAGGCCCCTATGTTTTAATACTATCACTTCCACAGTTAGATTTTGTAATATGATTTTGGGAGACATAAACATTCACACCATAGTATATATAAACAAAAGAGACACAAAAACAACAAACAACAAAAATTATTTTAACTACCTATTATTTTCAACTACATAAAATTTTAATTTGTTTCTATATAATATTAAATAACTCATTTGAGTGATTCACTTATATCCAATGCATCTGAGTGCAATTAAATCTGCTTACCCAACATATCCAGCAGCATATTTCTTCAGACTATCCCATTCCTCACCTTACAGGATTTACCACAATTAGAAGACAGGGGATAGAGGATAGATAGATAGATGTATACATAAACACACTTGTACATACACATATGCATATTTTTTCCTGTTAATGATACTCATGCAAATAAAATTTAAGCTCAAGGAAACCTGTCTTGTGTGTTACTTAATATCCAGTTTTTAGTCAACATCCAAAACCAAATAATCCAATAAAAACATGGATAGAAGACATGAACAAGTGTTTCCCCAAAGAACACATTCAAATGTTCAGTAGATACATGAAAAGATGTCCATCATCATGTATCATCAGGAAATTGCAAAGCAAAACTAGAAAGAGATACCACCTCACACCTGTCAGAATGGCTAACATCAACACTACAAGAAACAAAAGGGGTTGGAGAGGATGTGAAAAAGTAACACTTGTGGGGGCTGCCTGGGTGGCTCAGTGGGTTAAGCCTCTGCCTTCAGCTCAGGTCATGATCTCAGGGTCCTGGGATCAAGTCCCACATTGGGCTCTCTGCCAGGCATGGAGCCTGCTCCCTCCTCTCTCTCTCTACTTGTGATCTCTCTCTGTCAAATGAATAAAATCTTAAAAAAAAGAAAAAGTAACAATTGTGAACTGTTGGTGGTGATGCAAACTGATACAGCCATATTTGAAAACAGTATGGAATTTCCATAAAATTTAAAAATAGAAGTCCTTTGTGATCCAACAATCCTGTTGGTGTGTATTTACCCAATGAATTTAAGAAAACTTATTCAAAGGGATGCTAGCACCCCTATGTTTATAGCAGCATTATTTGTAAAGCTAAGATATGGAAAGAGCGAAGTATCCATCAATTGATGAATAAATAAAGAATAAGTGGTATGTATATACAATGGAATATTATTCTGCCATAAAAAAGACTGAAATATTGCCATTTGCAATAACATGGCTGGAACTAGACAGTATAATGCTAAAAGTGAAATAAGTCAGTCAGAGAAAGACAAATACCTTTACTCATATATGGAATAAAAGTAACAAAACAAACAAGCAAAGGGGAAAATAATAACACATAGAAAGAGAAACAAAGCTAGAAACAGACATTTCATAACGGAGAACAAACTGATGGTTACTTGAGGGGATCTGAAAGGAGTGATGGATTAAATAAGTGATGGGGGTTAATTAGAGCACTTGTCATGATGAGCACCGAGTGCTATATGTTATATTGTACACATGAAACTAATACAACCATATATGTTAACTAACTGGATTTCAAATGAAAATTTTTTTAAAATCCCAGTTTTTAGCTCACATTCTGGCTTACAAAAGGGATTTAGTCAGGAATTTGGAGATTAGTTAATGAACAAATAAGGGGTGAACAGGCAGTTGTTAGATAAAATTACTATCCTTTCTGGCATGACTTATACCTTTTATCTAGAATTAATTTTAGCACTTTAGACTCTTCCTATTTTATTTTGAGTCATTAAACAAAAATTTCCTCAAAGGACCTTAGACTCCATCCAATTTGAGCATCAGTGTGAGAGAGGAAATGGTGTCCAGGAGGAAAAAAAAAAAAAAGATAAAACTACTTTTGTTTACTAGTGAATGCATAGTTCTTCCACAGAAGAAGCTCTAAATGGTCATGGCTCCAGCTTTATATGTGCTCAGTCATATGTTCAGAAGTAGGTAACACTATCAAAAAATATAAAGCATCTGAGATTATTTTCCCTTATTTGAAAGCTGGTGTATGAGTCTGCCGTGGTTTCTTGGGTGTTGATAGAAGACGCAGACTCATGGTTCAGAAATAATATAGTTTATTATTCACAGCATTAGAGGTAGCCAGAATATTAACAGTATTTGTGTGTGTGTGTGTTTCTGTGTTGTGTGTGTGTGTGTGTGTGTGTGTGTGTGTGTGTAGGGGTGGGAGTTATATATCAGTTCTGAGCCTCAGTTCCCACAAGAAGAATCAAAACAGAGGCAGATAATATTTGCAAACACAACAGGTTAAGTTAAAAAAAAAGATACTATTTCTGTCCTCCAAGTCTATTCAATACAACCATCTTCAAAGGATGGTCTAGAACAAATAATAAATGCAGAAATGTAAGCAACCAATTGAAAAGTGTCTCCCAAGAAACACACTTTGAGAGTCTTCCTTTGACAAAAATACTATAGGATATTACATGAATCAGGTGCATTGAATACTGGAAGGTTAAAATTACAAGGGACCAAATATTTTTAAGCAGTCTGGCATCCAGTAGAGTTCAAATAGGTTTTATAAGATTGAGGAAAGAAGCCATCAAACCTGGGCCCAGGGGCGCCTGGGTAGCTCAGTGGGTTAAGCCTCTGCCTTTGGCTCAGGCCATGATCTCAGGGTCCTGGGATCGAGCTCTGCATCAGGCTCTCTGTTCAGCAGGGAGCCTGCTTCCCCCCCACCCCCCCGCCCTCTGCCTCTCTGCCTACTTGTGGTCTCTGTCTGTCAAATAAATAAATAAAATCTTAAAACAAAACAAAACAAAACAAAAAACCTGGGCCCAATTTTCCCAAAAGTATGATTCTGATTCTAGTCTCTATGATGTTATCCCTTGAAGACAATGTCTCTAATTGAGTTGAATTAGTTTACTAAAGAGCATACCCCCATTTGTTGTAGGAGATGAACAATATGCAAGAGGCAAAATGCCACATGGAAGCCACCTGGTCTTCAGTGGAATATAGAATCAGTTCCTTTGGGATGAATTTGTTCCACATTTGACTTCCCACTTAAGGGAAAATAAGAGTGCCTTCCAATAGATTTTAAATAGGAAATGACAACGGAAGCTTATACAAGATTATAAAATGGGAAATTTCATTTAGATAAGCAATAATTTCAAAGTCATCTTCTTAATATTACAGACTCTTCACATAATCATAATTTTATTTTGGTATTATATGGTAATTTCAAATATAGTAAATATAAAGAATTTACCTCTGTAATTATAGCGATTCTGGTCGTAGTTTAATGGCAACAAAACTTCAAGTTAGAAGTATGGTCTACCAATTATGAATACATTTGGAAATGGTGTGTCATCTTCACTCCACTTGTCTCACTAAAACAGTGAGCCAAAAAAAGTAGGTCCAAGCTGTTTACTATGGTCAAAATGAGTTGCTTTTGCACTTGGTAAAGAAGCAGTCATATTTTGGAAGAAGAAACTGAGGCTATTAATATTTTCAACTTATTTTCAGAAAAGGAAAGAAAGGATAATCTAAGCTAAAGCCAAAATCTTACACAAGGTGGCAGGAGAATGATCTTTTCCCAGATAAAGGGTTTTTCAACTTAGCCATGTTAGGAGGAAGAATAGATGAGACATTGTGGACTTGACTAACGTTTGTACACTGTTCAAAAAGTTTTCAAAATAATGTGTATTATTTTTCTTCTTTTAGTTGAGACAAAAACAAACAAACAAACAAAAAACCACTAATGAGCTTACTCTTAAAAGGAGGTAAACAAGAAACTAGCAAAGATTGAGTGTTAGGTATTGTCCCCCTCTCCTTTTTTTTAAAATTATGTTATGTTAGTTACCATACAATACATCATTAGTTTTTGAAGTAGTGTTCCATGATTCATTGTTTGTGTAAAACACCCAGTGCCCCATGCAATATGTGCCCTCCTTAATACCCATCACCAGGCTCACCCATCCCCACATCCTTCTCATCTTTAAAACCCTCAGTTTGTTTCTTGGAGTCCATAGTTTTTCATGTTTCATTTCCCCCTCCAATGCCCCCACTTCATTTTTCCTTTCCTTCTCCTAATGTCCTCCATGCTATTCCTTAGGTTCCACAAATAAGTGGAACCATATGATGATTGACTTTCTCTGCTTGACTTATTTCACTTAACATAATCTCCTCCAGTCCCATCCATGTTGATGCAAAAGTTGGGTATTCATCCTTTCTGATGGCTGAGTGATATTCCATTGTATCCATAGATCACATCTTCTTTATCCGTTTGTCTGTTGAAGGGGATCTTGGCTCTTTCAACAGAATGGCTATTGTGGACATTGCTGCTATGAACACTGGGGTGCATATGGCCCTTCTTTCCAGTAAAATAGAGCTAGCCTATGACCCAGCGATTGCACTACTGAGTATTGACCTCAAAGATACAGATGTAGTGAAAAGAATTAGGTATTGTTAAAGCACAAATGCAGGGGATAGAAGTTATGGTACAGAAGAGGGAAGGGCAACCATATGGCAGAGTAGAATAAAGTAGCTCAGGAAGAAATTAGTCATATCCAGATATTGTAAGGCATGTGGGGTTGGCAGGGAGAGCATGAGAAATCATGAGAGAAGAGAGAGAAAATGGACCAGGCAGGAGGGTTTATAACATTTTAACATCTAAGGTAAGCATATGCAAAGCAGAATAGGGAAAGAAATAAAAGTTTTTATAAGACTCAATACATAAGGAATAACGTGGAGGACACTGGGAGATGGAGAGAAGTGTGCTGGGGGAAATCGGAGGGAGAGACAAACCATGAGAGACTGTGGACTCTGAGAAACAAACTGAGGGTTTTGAAGAGGACGGTGGCAGGTGGTTGGGTGAGCCCAGTGGTGGGTATTAAGGAGGGAATTTATTACATGAAGCACTGGGTGTGGTGCATAAACAATGAATTTTGGATCACTGAAAATAAATTAAAAGAAAAAAAAAGACTGACTACAGACATGGACCTCAGTGTAACACAGATATGGAACTCACTGGAATACCAGCCACTTCCCACCGACACACACAGACTATGATAATAATAAATAATAATGCAATTAAGAAAATTGCCTGCCAAATAATTTTTCCTCTTTTTTATTTTTATGATTATTATTTTTATTTTATTTTTAAAGTTTTTATTTAAATTCCAGTTAGTTAAAATAAGGTTAATATTAGTTTCAGGTGTACAATATAGTGATCAACACTGCCATACAACGGCTTAAATAAAAAAATGAAAAAAAATTTTTTTAAAGATTTTATTTTTAAAAACCTCTACACCCAAGGTGGATTTCAAACGTACAACTCCAAGATCAAGAGTTACATATTTTACTGACTGATCCAGCCAGGCACCCCAACAAATAAAAATTTTATAAAATTGTTGAGTTTGTGGGAGTCTCATTTGCTCAGTCAGTTAAGTGTCTGCCTTTGGCTCAGATCATGATCTCAAGAGTCCTGGGATCGAGCCCCATATTGCTCATGCACTCTCTCTCTCTCTCTCTCTCTCTCTCTGGCTTTTGCTCTTAAATAAATAAATAAAATATTTTTTTAAAAAATTGTTGAGTTTGTTTAACTAGTTTTAAACTAGTAGACAGAGATGAAGATAAAGTATGATGTCATGGCAGGGAAAAATACAACTTACACGTTTTAAAAATAAAATGTGCAATGCAAGTTACATCACTTCTTTTATCACCACACAGGGACTTTCCCTACTGAGTTGTTGTAATGTAAGGACCTATTTTATATTTTTATATTTCAGCAAGAGGCTTCCATTGAGGTTAACCCTGAAACTGTCCTTGCTCCCCTTCCCCCAGGGGATTCACTTAAAAACAAGACCTGGAAATCAGCTCCAGGTAACAAAGCCCATATACAAGGGTGGGTCAGGCCAGGTGGAGACATCAATCAGCGGGAGGGGGGGGCTGTGTTTGCATATTGTCTCCCTAGATACTAAGGAGTATGCCCCACTCCTCTGCCCTTTGGGAACCGTTTTGGCACCAATCCTAATCAAGGTGTAATAGGCTGGGTCAAATGTCTATACTAGGGTAAATTGAACCTCAATTGGTCACCTAGCCTCACTGTGGAGTTTCCTGTGTGTGTTAAAATCTCATTGGTCACCTGTGCGTGGCCAGGCCTGACTTCATGGCCTTTGCCCTTAAAAGCTAGACTGTGAAACAGTGAAGGGTTGCCTTCTCTCATAAGAGGTGTGGCTCTGAACGTTCGGTTAGATTCTTGATGCTTGGCATGAAATAAGGCTTTGCTTGACCTTCGCTTTACATCAGTCTCACTCCTTTAATCATAGACCCATTATTGGGGCATAACAGTATTAATCTTATAGTTATAAGTCCACAATGCATCCATCATCCATTCTATCCCTTAACATTCCTTTTTGGACAGACCCATGATCTAGAACAAGCCTTATTTTATAGTGCCTTGTAGGAGATTTTTGCTGCTGCCTAAATTGCCTACTTTCCTCTCACCATTACCACAGAAATTGGGTCCACTGAAACAAAGGGGTAGTGTAAGAAATTAACAACTTCCATAAATCTCTTTAAATCATAAAGTATAAGATAGTGATACCTTTTTTTCTGCCACATAACCAATTCTTGCAAGAATAAGGTCATATAAGAGAATTTACAACACATGCTAGCATTATCCTACTGGACCCAGATCATTTGTATGTTTCTCTGTCTCTGAGAAATGTAGTTATTTACATGACTGAAACCTACAAATTGTTTGATATGACTACTAATATCACCTACATTATTTTAAAGCCTGTTTAAGGCTTCTGAAATACATAGGTTTTGTAAACACTTATTAAGCATCTTGTAGATATCAAACACTTAAAAAATCTCTGCTTTAAAAACAGGACAAAAAAACTCTACCTCAATGGAACTTTGAGTCTGAAAAAGATACAGGCAATATACAAGGCAACAGATAGAATAATTACATATTTGATTATATACTCCGAGGATGTCACATTAAATTGATATGAAAATGATGAGAAGGATCTGGATTTCTTGTCAAAATTTTTTGCCTTAAAAAGAAATTGATATTTAGGGAAAGTTGTTACTGAAAGAGGTCCTGTGTCAACCAAAAATGTTAAACCATGATCTGAATAAATTTTCCAGTTGTGATCATTGCTTTGTTTAGCTGTCTTATATTAAGACTGAATTTAGTAATTCAGTCTCAGATTTCAGTAAGTCTTTTTTTTTAATGATTTTATTTATTTATTAGAGAGAGAGAGAGGGAGTGGCAGAGGGAGAGGAAGAACCAGACTCCTTGCTGAGCAGGCAGCTGATGCAGGACTGGATCCTAGTACCCTGGCATCATGGCCTAAGCTGAAGGAAGACACTTAACCAACTGAGCCACCCAGGCACTCTAGATTGTAAACTTCTTAAAGGTAAAAAAGTTTATTCTTCTAGAAGTTCCACAGACATTTCTAACATCCATAAGAAAGCATGTACTGATGTAAAATGCCAGCAAATCAAATTATTTAGAAAAGAAAGAAAGAAAGAAAAGATATATCTGGATAAAGAGAAAAACAGAAAATCTAATAATACATTGAATTATTAGAGCAAAGAGTGGAGGAAGAGAAAATAAATATGAAATAGAGATTTCCACTAAAAGAAAAAATTTGAATAAGGCAGGAGATTTAGAAAATTATTATGACAGACGAGAAAAAATAAAATAGGAGTTTTTAGAAAATAGCAATGAATAAAAAGGTAAATTGTTCCTACCTCTATAATATTAGCTGTTTGTTGTTGTTGTTGTTGCTAATTTACCTATTTAAGCTAATAAACAAAGAAAGGTTTCATTTAGGGATAAGGTTTCTATATATATATTTTCCAATATATATACATAAATTTTCATTGTTAGAAAATGTGTCACAGAAAGTGTTTAAACTTTAAGATACAGATGCAACATGTAAAAAACTACATTGTTTGAACGTCTAATTTGTAAATGCTGTTAGAGGAAACTTGGTGGAAATGTCCTTATGTGGTTGTGTTTCTGGAACTAAGTATATTTATTAATAAGGAATAGTTTAAAATTATGAAATGACCAGGAGTGGTGGACAATTTTCCTAATCCTATCAGCTCTTTGCAGCTCTTTTATTAGCCCCCTTCAGGAATACCAGCTTTATTTATCTAATTAAATTTTATATTAATATGCTTTTGACTTTTGGCCTTTCTCTTCATTCTGTTCTTTTTTTTTCCCGTAAATTACATGTGTCTGCTTAACAGCTACTATCAATTCTTTGATATGAATTCTCAGCATCAATTTACTAACTCCAGAGATGAAGCAGCATCAATATTTAGAAGCGAAGAATACAAAGCCTTGGGCATCTGGATGGCTCAGTCAGTTAAGCATCTGCCTTTGACTCAGGTGGTGATCCCAGGGTCTTGGGATGGAAACCCAGTTTGAACTTTCTGCTCAGCTGGGAGCCTACTTCTCCCTCTCCCTCTGCCTGCAGCTCCCTTTGCTTGCGTTCTCCCTCTCTTTGTCAACTAAATAAAATAAAGTAAAATAAAATAATGTAAACAATACATTTATTTATTTATTAAAATGCAGTTATTACACAATACATAATGTATTGCATAATTATAATAATGATTAAATGATTTATTAAATATTTATATTAAATATATCGATTTAATTAAATAACTATTTTTTAGAATTTAAAATATTTCAAATTTAGATTGTTAAATATTAAATCATTAATTTAATAAATAAATATCTAAACATAATTAAATAAAATAATTTATTTATTAAAATGAATAAAATAATGTTGTCATTATCTGAGCATGTATTTTTAAATAGTCTAAAAACAACCATCTAATAAAGTCTAAATACATTGAGATCAGATATTTATACAAGTTCACCCAGATACTCAACCCACAGACAGTTTCAAAACATTTGTTTTTTTTAAAGATTTTATTTTTTTATTTGACAGAGAGAGATCACAAGTAGGCAGAGAGGCAGGCAGAGAGAGAGAGGAGGAAGCAGGCTCCCTGTGGAGCAGAGAGCCTGATGCGGGACTCGATCCCAGGACCCTGAGATCATGACCTGAGCCGAAGGCAGTGGCTTAACCCACTGAGCCACCCAGGCGCCCCTCAAAACATTTGTTTTTATCTACTACTCAAAATACGATTGTAATGTATTTATTTATAACTTTGACATAGCAAGGAAACTTGGAGGAAAAGGAGACATTTGCTTTTAATATTTGAAAATTATTTTGTTGATTTAAAAAAAATAAAAACCTTAACACATGAGCATTTCTTCTTAAATAACACTGTGAAGTTTCTGAGTCGCATTCTATTAAAAGTGCTGATAAAATGGCCTCAGTTACTCATTTAAATTATCAGCTGAATGGGTAACAAATGAAGTAGAGAGCTTTTTAATTATTTATGAATGTATTGCTTGTGGATGGAGTGCCACAGAGTCACCTCTCTTTTTGGCTTTGTTTTGTGAGCAGCAGTGGAATCTATGAATGAGATTAAACATAAGGACATTCACAGAAATTCTTAATGAACTTCTGGGGAAGGGCAATAAGTGCAAGGAAAAACTGCAGCAAGACTAATTACAAATTTCAAGTGGTCATTGCTTAATTATAGAAGCTTTTAAGTTCAAGTAATATATCTTTTTTATGAGCCTATCATATTGTATTAATTACCACAAACTGCACTCTTGAACACTTATCTTTTCACATATTTCTTATTCTTAGTACTTAAAATTACCCTTATGATTGATAAGTAAATGGATTTTACTGACAATGCATTTATTTACATAAATAAATAATGCTGTTTATATATATAAAAACAATTGAATATGTGTATGTGTTCAATGAAATTTTTTTTCAAATTAACATCTTAATTCTACCACATTGGTTACAAATAGATATAGACTTTATAGATTCATCAAATATTTTATTCTCAAATTTATATCTCCTTTGTGAAGTAAATGAAACTGTATATATTAAATATAATCCTATCACATGTAACAGTTACTAGTGCATCTCAGGACATACATAGGTCAGGTCCTACTCAAGGCATCACGGATAACTGGATTTAACTTTCTATCCTGGGAGTCTTCTGTATATTTCTGTGGCTTTTATACTACAATCAGGAGGAAGAATTCTTTTGCTAAAGGCTTCCAAATCACTATGTGAGTAGATTATTTGTAGACTAGTGATATAATATTATAGTTTAATATGTAAAGCATGATAAAATAAAATGCTATTGCCATATTTAATTTATTCAGAAAAGCATTCATTTAGTTATCAAGCATTCATTTGCTTTTTTTTTTAAAAGATTTTATTTATTTATTTGACAGACAGCACAAGTAGACAGAGAGGCAGGCAGAGAGAAAGGAAGGGAAGCAGGGTCCCTGCTGAGCAGAGAGCCTGATGTGGGGCTCTATCCCAGGACTCTGGGATCATGACCTGAGCAGAAGGCAGAGGCTTTAACGCACTGAGCCACCCAAGAGCCCCAAGCATTCATTTTCTTTATACAGAAGAGATAGAACAATATTATATAGTAGAAAATACAGTAAATAATCTAGAAACCTTGATCATTGTGTTTTGGCAATTTTAGAACCTAAAATTAGCTAAAGCTCAAGTGCAAGTTATATTTGTATCCTAGGAGGAAAAGTTAATTAAAAGTTTGTTTATTACCATAGTTTAACACTTCAACAAAATGATAATGAGTCAAAAATTAATGAATATATGAAGTATACAATAAAAACAATAATCTTGAGTGTATGTGACTGACTGTAGGTATTGATAGGCTAGAAATCAAAGGGAAAGTATCTATAGGGTTTGTTCAGTTCCATGCTCATCAGATTAATAGGCTTTCTCATATTGCTTCCTTCATCACATTAATTTGTCTAATGAAGTTTTCAAGAGTTAAAGACAGTGATAGGTTCATGGCTGGAGAGAAGGTACAGAATCTAAGATAGTTCAGCAGTGCTTATTATTTAAGAGAAAGACAGCATGGGAGGTGAGGGGTGGAAGGAAAGGGATAAGAAGAGAGAATCTTAAGCAACCTCCTTGCCCAGCACAGAGCCTAAAGGGGCTTCATCTCATCGCCCTGAGATAACAACCTGAGCTGAAATCAAGAGTCAGATGCTTATCTAATTGAGTCACCCAAGTGCACCATTTTTTTCCCTGTATCTTTATTTTCATCTCTTTCTGTAACTGAGTTTCCCTTCAAAATCAGGACTTGCATACACAACCTAAATAATTATTTTGGGATTTGATCACGTGGAAGAGGAGAGAATGAGAAGAGCTAAGTGGTCCAGGAGAAACATATAGGAGTTCAGACTGAGTGGATTATGATTGTGGACAACTGAGCATCAATCCTAAAGCACAGAATACATCTCAGAATTATTTTCCTGAAACAAGAAAGAATCTGTTTAACCCACTGGCTTCTGCATCCTATCCACAGTGGTTAAAATTCATCCCAGAAGTAATTAATGTCCCTGACTTTTCTATTACTGGGCATGAGAGAGGAGCTGAGTGGGCTTGGTCAGTGTCCCACCTAATGAAAGGCAGAGCAGATTCAGGCAAAAATATATATATATATATTAGTTCTTTCCAAATTAGATTTAATGGGATTCTGTTTTTCATTCATGAATTCATTTTACATTTTATATTTTATCGATTTTTCTAAGCTTTGGCCAATATTCACTGCATTTTTGAATAGCTTTTATCTATTATTGTAAATCATTTTTCTGCTACATTTGTTTAGTCATGATTATCCATTTCTTCTTCCAAGTTTTTCAGATATGTGATATCAATTTCCAAATAAATTATTTAAAATGTTTATTTTTTATACTAAACTTCTATGAAAAACATTGATATATGTATTATGGCATATTGTTCCCCTTTCAACTTGTTTTTTAAAATGTGAATGTGCCTTGGCAAATATATATTGTTTCATTTTATGTTTATGTAGATTCTTCATAATTTTCCCAAGTTCATTGGCTTATGGTTTATATTTTTTTAATAATTTTCCTACTGCCAATTAATAGATTTTTTCCATTACCTTGTCTAAGTTGCTATTGCCATTATAAGTAAAAAGCATCTGGAAATTTATATCCCTGTCCAGTTTCCTCAAATCACTCATTATTTTCAGGATCTAGTTGGATTTTCTTACAGGTTCCAGGTGGACAAGCCTTTGAACTGGTGCTAATTATTATTTGTTTGTTTCTGGCTTCCTGCATTTACCAGCTTAGGGATCATTTTTAACAATTATGATGAAATGAGGCATCATATTCTTATTCTCAACTTCATTAATAATGATATTAGTGTAACATGTCCTACAAGATAATAATAGATACATGTAAAATAATTTCATTGACCAAAAAAGTGGTGGAAAATGTAAATAAAACACAGTGGCAGCCAACTAGTCATTTCAAGTTGAGCTATTTTTTCCCCCTTTATCTCCCTGTCTCTTTAATTTCCTGTAGCACATTCCTACAAAGTATTTTAAGGTGTTTTATATGCACATACATAGAGATCATCATGGAGTCTAAATCTAATAATTCCTTGTCAGTTTTAAATATTTTAAGTATTGTTCATTCCTATGTCAGTTGTCTAGTAACTTTTTCTCCACACTGCACTTAATTGCAAGGAAATATTTAATTTTAATATAAATTAATTAATCACTTTAATAAATATTTTTACCTTATGGATTAATCTTTGATGCTTATTTCTTAATTTTTTTTAACTTTTAAAATTTTATTTATTGAGAGAGAGACTGAGAGAGAGAGAGAACAAGCACAAGCAGGGGAAGCTGCAGAGGGAGAGGGAAAAGAAGAAGCAGGTTCCCCACCAAGCAGGGAGTCAAGCTCAGTCTCAGGGCCTTGGGATCATGATCTGAGGTGAAGGCAGAGGCTTAGCTGACTGAGCCACTGAGTCTAATTGTTATCTTTGATATTTAAGGAAATACTTTATCATCTCTAATTGATCCCCTATGTCACAAATACAGTTTTCTCTATGGTGCTATTAATTTTATTGTCTTCAAATGAGATTCTTTTTCTAGAAGCATTTTTAATCAGTCTCTTAGGTCTATAATTTAGTTTTTATACATTTCATTTAGTATTTTATTTTATCTTCATCATCTCTGAGTATTCCTGACCAGTACTCATTGGTCAAATCTTTCTTATTAATCTATTCCAAAAATTTGTTTGTTTCTATAATATTTTGTTATGACTGCTGTCGTTCTTAGGTTTTGCCTTTATATTCTTTTTGTTTTGTTTTGTTGTTTTATGCTTTGGTGTTTTTGTTGTATTGTTTTGTTTTTCTTTTGAATTAATACAATTAAACCTTTAGATTTCTTTCATACCTTTAATTATTGTCACTTATTTTCACAAATGATATTACCGTAGTACAGTAATTCTAAATATTTCTGAATTAGCTGTATTATTTCTTTTTAGGTATAAAGTTAACTTCCAGTTACATGGACTTAATATTTTGGTCATTCTATTCTAGTTTTATTGCCTTATCATTGGAAAATATAGCCTGATACTTAACTCTAGGGAATGATGTGGGAGAGCTAGGTTCTTGTCTCTTGGAGTCAAAGAAGGAATCTCGTGGGCAATGGAGAGTGAGGAAGTGACAGAAGTTTATCAAGTGAATATATAGAAAAAGCTCTCACAACTAAGAGGGGTCCCCACACAGTTAACAATGAGTGCCTTCAGGGTTTATTTTTTATAAAAAGGTAACCAGGCAACTTTAATCCTTTTAACATCTCTATCAATAACTCCTGCAATGGCTTACCTCCTTTTGAGGGTCTGATTATTCTTTTTTGGTTACAGGTGTTTATCATAGAGACACCCACCCCACATGACCCACTCCATACACCTAAGGCAGGGTGGTCCTCCATCCCACATGCCTAGATCAGGGTGCTCTTCCCGGGGTAGGGTGGTCCAATTTATCTCTTTACCACATCACATTTTGGGAATTTCTGAGAGCCTGTTCACAAAGTTCCCTATGGATCTCTTCCTCCCTAGCCCCACCTGTCCGTTACTCATTTTGAGAGTTGATATTACCAAAGTACTGTAATTCTAAAAATTACTGAATTAGCTGTATTATTTCTTTTTAGGTATGAAGTTAACTTCCAATTATATGAATTTAATATTTTGGTCATTGTTTTCTAATTTTATTGCCTTATTCTTGGAAAATATAGCCTGATATTTAACTCTAGGAATTTATTGGCATATACTTCTGGCCTAAATAATGGCCTGTTTGTGTAAATGTTCAACTTATGCTTATATACTTACTGAAGACTATTGTTTTGGGGTCAGGATGGCTACATTTATTAATAGATCAGGACTATTAGATTCTCTAAATTTTGATGTCTCTTAATCTAATTAAATTATCAGTTAATGAAAGAAGTTAAATTTTTTATGTACTACTGCATCTAAACTTATCAAAGTCTTTTGCTATTATTAGACAAGTATGTCATCCTGTTTTTATACCAAGTCTTACATTAAAAAAAATCATACTATATGAAATATTACTTATTATTATTATTATTATTTTTAAAGATTGTATTGATTGGGGTACCTGAGTGGTTCAGTCAGTTAAGTGTCTACCTATAGCTCAGGTCATAATACCCGGGTCCTGGGATAGAGCCCCGCAGGGGGTTCCCTGCTCAGTGGGGTGCTTCTCCCTCTCCCTCTGTTATTCCCCCTCCTGTGTGCATGTTTTTCTTTTCTCACTCTCTCTCAAATAAATAAGTAAAATTTAAAGATTATCTCTCTCAAATAAATAAGTCAAATTATTTTCCTCAATGGGAGGGAGAAGCAGACTCTCCACTGAGCAGGGAGCCTGATGCAGGGCTCAATACCAGGACCCTGGGATCATCACCTGAGCTGAAGGCAGACAACTTGAACCGACTAAGTCACCCAGGCACTCCAGTTGTTTATTTATTTATTTATTTTTATTATGCATATGTTTTATCACTCTTTTCTTCAAGTCTTTTTTTCGATCGTTTTACTTTTTTACTTTTTTCATAAAACTGAATTATTTCAAGATGACTTGGTCATCCTCTTTTACCCCACCCCATAGGTCATAGAGTACATTTTAACTGTTAAAATATTAGTATTTAAGTGCTGCCTACACAAATTAAGGCAAATTATCTGTGGTCTGTATTCCTGAAAATATTTTTTTTTATTATGCCTTCCTATTCCAATGACATTTTATAAGGATCTAAATGTTTACATTTGTGATTATTTTTTTCAAAATAATAAAGCAATTACTTCATTCTTTTTTATATCTGATGTTATTTAAAAAATTTCTGTCAGTCGGATTCTTGTTTCTTTATTAAGGAATTATTTTTTTTCTCTCTAACACTTATGATTTTTTTTTGTCTTTGGTATGTATGCCCTAGTTTGGGATTCATAGAGTCAACTATAGTTATGAATATTTTCTTTCTTTTTTTGTATGTAAGTTTTAATCCAGTTTCTTGACTATTTTATGCTTGAGAAATAGATGTACATTAATATTCAAATATTTCTTTCCTTTTTCTTCTTTCATTTAAAAAAAAGTCATTTATTTTATTTTATTTAAAAAAATATGTATTCATTTATTTGGAGTAGAGAGAGAGGGTCATGAAGAGTGGCTGATTATATACTTTCAATTTGGGAGGAGGTTAGGGATAGCACAAGCCTCCAAGGTATTTTATAAACAAGGTTTCCAGGACCTTGAGGGGGCTAGCTATTGTTAGGGAAAGGTCATTTATTACTATTTAGTAAAAACTCAGGGAAGAGACTCTTCTGATGTGTATCAGTGGGTATATGCTTGGGAGATGATTGCCAATGTATATCTTGAGGGCAGGGGTGGGGAATAGAGATAAAGAAGTTTCCAAAGTAATTTTTACATGTGAAAGTAGATTTTCAGTATCCTGGGGGGGTGGAGTAAGAATGCTTTTTGCCCTGAGTAGATGTGTCCACATGGAAGCAGCTGAGTCCCCAGAGGAACTTCAAGGACTTGTCAACAGGCTATGAGTAGTAAGGAAATCTAATTTTTTCTCTAGCTTTTGTTCCACACGTATCACCTACATCTTACACCTCTTTTATATTGATAATTTTAATGCTTTGCTGGTATCCAGATGACTATATCCTTAAGTGACTTCTTATCTCTATTGAATCCATTACGTATTCTATCCATTGTATTCTTAATTCAACTAGATTACATATATTTAATCTATTAGTACCACTAGGTTCTTATTCTTGTTATTATTTCAAAATCTTTCCTTAATTCCTTACATTATTTATTGGGTATATTTTAAATCCCTGATATACTCACTTATTATATATAAGCTGTCAACCTTATTCTTATTTTGAGGTAGCTATATCTTTTTGGGTTTTAGGATGAAAGAACCGCGGATCCCCTTACCCAAGAATCCAACACTGCCACTGGATGCAAACAGCAAGAGGTTTATTGTCACGCAGGTACCGGCGGGTGGTCGGCAGCTCCAGCTAACCGAGCACACCGACCGGAGTGAAGCGGGGTCTTTTATAGGAAGGTACAAACAAGTTTTGGGTGGGGCGCAACTGATTGGTGGACAGTTCGAACTTTAGAAAAAGGCATACTTGGTGTTAGTGGATTGGCCCTGGAAGACCCCCCTCGCGGGAAGAGAAAAGCGGGAAGGGGAAACAAAGAGGGGAAGTTTGACCTTATTACTGGGCAGAAAGGCATCCTGTCTACGTGACCTATGTGACCATGCAGCCCCCTTGCCTACGTGATCTAGGGGACCATGCAGCCCCCTTGCCTACGTGACCTACGGGACCATGCCCCGGCTATTAGGAGAGGGTATCTTGTTCAAACAGGAGTCAAGTGTCATGCCCTAAAAGCCAAGCGGTTACAGAAAGGCAAAAGAGCAGTTACATTGAATTCAACCCTGGGGGAAGGGTCTTTTCATTACAAGGGGAGGAGGGGTACTTTTACACAACAAAAGAGCAGTTAATTACTTAACGACGGGGGGGGGGGTCTTTCAAGGACATCATACCAACAATGCCAAATAATTTTCAGACAACAGCAGGATATCCAAGAATTCAACTAAATTCTGACACTATCTACCTGAACATAGCGTAAGATTTCATCAGTTAAGGGATCAGTCCTCCAAGACTATCTCCAACCCCATCTCAGATGCCAGTCTCACTGTAGGCCCCAGGTTATTACCTGTGCTTGTGACTGAGCACCTACAGGTTGGAGGTCCCAATGGCCTACTTCTTACGTTCTTTTAATTTGCTACAGGGGCTCACAAAACTCAGAAAAATACTTACTTTATGTTTGCCAGCTTATTAAAAGATATAATAGAAGATTTAAATCAATAGATAGATAAAGAAGTGCACAGGGCAAGGTATGGAGAATGGGCACAGAGCTTCTATTACCTTCTGTAAGACTGCCACTCTTCCTGCCTTTTTATACATTTAACAAACTAAAAGCTTTCTGAACCCAGTCCTTTCAGGTTTTCTGTGGAGGCTTCATGACATAGTCATGACTGACTAAATCATTGTCATTTGCTGATCTAATCTCCAGATCCTCTTTCCTCCCCAGATAATCCTGAATTGGGAGGAAGGGGGGGCATGTTGGGCAAAAAGTTATGAAGGCTTTCACCAAGTGGTTGGTCCTTCAGGCAAACAGCCCTTGCCTTGAGTGAGGTCTGAAGGTCACTTCATTAACATAACAAAACACACCTCTCTCACCCTTATCACAGGAAATTCCAAGAGTTTTAGGAGCTGTGAGTCAGTAGCCATGGTTGAAAACCAAATATTCAGATGACCAAAATATATTTCTTGTAAACCACTATATTACCCTACATGCTTAAGTATTTAATTAGGTGATCTTTTAAACTAATATTTTTCTAAGAGTCTAAACTGTTCTGTCAGTAATCTGGATTGGGGAGTGATGTATTGCCAAATTTCTGTCGTTTCAGTCCAGGAAGTCAAAGAGAAACAACAGGAGAGCCCCTTAGGGCAGGAAGTTCAAAGTAACAATGTTGACTACTACTCCCTTTTCTTGATTTTTTTTTTAAAACAAGCAAAGCATCTCTTCAGAGTTGCAGTTTAAAGCCAAGAACATGCGGAATTGGGAGAAAAAAATAGTTAAATTTGGAGACTTGCAGAGGTAGAATCAGAGTAGTGAAAGCCATTACAGTAACGGAACTGAGGTCAGTCTTTGGTGAATCACAGAAACAGGTGGAGTTGTCGAACAAAGGAATCTTTGTTTACAACATACAAGGAGATCACAGGGAATAAGTTCCAAAGCCTTGACTGTTTGAACAGGAGAGAGATTTTTATTTAGTATTTAAGATGAATACTCAGAAGGGAGAGTTTTAGTATCCCGTGTATGGTTGGTCATAAGGTTGTGGATGCATGCACATCCACATATGTATTTGTGCAATATGTATTGCATGTTCACCTGAATGAAGCTTGTATTCCACCGAGGGCAGAAACTTCAACGTTAGAATAAAGCAGAGGTAACTGTTGGACAAGGGAAAGGGACTCTGCAGGCTTCAAGAGCAGATATAAACTAGATGGGGTCTTGGACTCATTTTCTGGGACAAGGAATGCAAGGCCTTGATTACTTTTGAAATAGCACTAGGAGTTTTACCACTGATTTATTGTCTCAATAGCTTAGGCTATTTCCTGGTCTGGTGGTGACTGTTAGTTTTCCCATTGCCTTGTTCCCTCAAAATCCTTAACTAGTGAGGTTTTTGCATTTCTTTGTAAGAGCCTCCCAGGAAATTTTGGAAGAAGTGTGCTTGGGCAAGTACACAGGTGGGGTATAGATCATTGAAAATAGCTGGGGACAAAAAATGACTTTTCTTATGTCAGGAAAACTATATCTCATCTTTAATTTTCTGAGAACCTCTAACTCTTTCTGCTGATGTTACCAGCAGGCATCTGAGATATTACTGATTGTTCTCTTGAACCTAAGGAAAAGGAAATGTAGAAAGCAAAAGACAAAACTTTAAAATCTATCCTGCAACTCATAATTCACTGCAGCCACTTCTCTGTCTTTCCCTTTCTCTTTTTCTCTCTTTCTATTTCTCTCTCACTTTCTCTCTCACATACGCACAACACACGCAAATCAACTTAAAACAATTTTTAATTTTCCCTATTTCATTTTAATATACTTGAGGCATGATCATTTTCTTAGTAAATACAAGAAAAAAAATCTAGGATTCCATCATTCTGTGTGATTAAAGTATTGAGGAATTTACTTCCAATAGCACTTATAAAAACATATTTTATTTAAGGAATATTATATAATCAGGTGCCTGCATTTTTCTTATTCTCCAACTAGTGTTATTTGGCAATTAATATTTTGTCAATCAATATTCCCCTATATCTGAATGTGTGGGCAGTGAGAGATGAGTTAGAGGCAAGGATGGTGAACACTCCCAACAACCGCAGACTACATATATCTTAAGCCATGATTTTCTTTGCAAAGGTCCACATTGATAATGTTCTAGTCATACCTCCGTGTACCAGGAAAGAAGTAGCATATTTCTTGAAAGACACAGCTATCAAAGCTCCATTGAGAAACCGTAAAGATGGAGAAGGGATTTGCAAATTATATATCTGATAATGGACATCTACTCTGATTATTAAAAAATGAATAAAAATAAAAAACCTTACTAATAACCAAACTGAGTATCCAATTTTACATGTGAAGGAAATAATGGAAGAGACATGTCACCAAAAGGATATGGATGGCTTATAAGCACATGACAAATTTCTCAACATTTAGACATTAAAGAAATACAAATTAAAATCATAATGAGATATGCTTACATATCTATTAGAATGGCTAAAATTATAAAGGCTAATTGTACTTCGTCTGAGCTAGATTGAGAAGCAACAAAAAATCCAAACTGTTGTTGGCATATATCATGATACAACCCCTTTGGAAAATAGTCTGAAAATTTTTTTAAATGCAAAATATGTTGCAGTTACACAAATAGCCATTTTACTTCTAGGCATTTAACCAAGAGAAACAAACCCTATGTTCATACAAGGACTTGTATATAAATTTCATAGCAGCTTTATTTTTAAGAATTGAAAACAATGGAAATGTTCATCAATGTCCATCAATAGAGCAAAGACAAATTATGATCTATTCATTAAAGAGATTACTATTCAACATCAAAATGAACTATTTACAGTTGGAGATTCTCAAAATAATGATGCTGAGAAAAGAAAAGCCAGGCAACGAATAATATATACTGTGTGATTCCATGACTATAAAAAATCTAGAAAATACAAATTTATATATAGTCACAGTCACCAAATATATTGGTGAGATTTTAGTGCCTTCTTCTGTGCTCCCATAGCTTCCTACACTTGGATCTCCGAGCATTTGTTACACCATGTGAAAATATGAACTCTTTTTCTTTATTCTGTCTTACTACAATAAGAATCCTTGAAATTTTATGGACATTTGAACTCTCAGTTATTAGCAGAAATTCTATCACACAGTAAGTTTCCAAATATAAAAGCCAGAGTTTTACAATGACTTCTAAGCTTTTACATGATCTAGCCACTCATTTAACCTCTGTGACCTCTTTCCCTGCTACTCTTCAGTCACTCACAGTGGCCTCCTTGCTATTCCTCAGATATGCCAGGCATGATCCAACCTTATGGCCTTCAAGATAGCCAATTCCTTTGTCTGAAGTGACCTTATTGCTGATAGTTCTGGGCAAATTCATCACCTTTCCATACCTTTGTTCAATTGTCAGCTTCATTGTAACTACCCTGATCTTCCTATTAAAAATTTTAACTCCCCATCCCCTGCCTAACAACCTTGATTTTTCTCACCCTGGTTGAATTTTTCTTTTTCCCCATTATACTCATCAATTTTGAATGCACTATGCAATTTTTATTAAGGTTTATAGCTTTGAATTGTCTCACCCATTAAAATAAAAGTTCTACAAAGCCAAGTATTTCATTTACCAGTGTAGTCTGAAGTAATATCTGCCATATAATAGGTTCAATAGACAATTGGTAAATTTCAGAATAAATTAATGTTGAGAGTATACTGAATTTCATAAGTCATTTCAATAATTTTTTTCCAAAATATAAACTATGTAAAACATACCTTAAATTTACTTTCAAAATATTTTATAGCATATAATGGACAATATACATAAGCCTTAAAGAAACAATCATATAAATAACCATTTCATACCTACTTAAAAACTGCATAATACCGCACTCCTAGATCCTCTCTGAACGTTCTAAATTAACCCTTAAAAGGAAATACATTTTTAAAAATAACAGATTTTTTGTCAAATAATTTAATAAAATAAAAGTTTCATTCATCTATGTAGATCATAATAAATGTTTTTAATAAGCATGAAATTATAACTCTGAAGTGTGCTAAAATGAAACCACCTGCGAAGGGTGAGAGAACAAAAATAAACATCATTTTTCCAAATAAGAGGAATTTATTACTTTTGAATCCAAGCATGTGGATTTGTTCAAACTGGCAATAAAGGAATATGGAAACACAAACCATAGAAAGTCATATTTTAGATTTCTAAAAGACTTCGAAGTGAAGAGTATACATTTTTTAAATGCTACATAATGCTACATAATGACAAGATGACAGGTTGTGACAAATAGCATTTTAAAAGCTCTACTCATAATGGAACGGAAGGTGTCATTTCCCTATAATTTTATATATATCATTAATTTACTATATCTGGATACAACATATTACCAAACAGATGTTTATCAAAGACTAAATAATTTTTAATGGAACATAATAATTTGAACCTACATGTATTAATCATTTTTTTCGATCTAACATTTATAGTCTCACTAAACATTTTATCAGTTGTCGACAAAATTCAAAAACAATAGGATAAAAAGTCGTGTTTGGAAAAGTAGATTCTTTTTCAAATTTGCATTTAAATGAAAATATTTGATGATATTTTTAAAACTTTAAATGTAATTTTATATATATCTGACCTATCAGATGATATAAAATTTTTGGAGAAAATATGACATATTTTTTGATCTTGGTTGGAGGTATTAATAAAGAGCAACTGTTTGTATTATTTGTATTGTGATATCTTAGTTAATAAACATGAATAACTGGTATAAAATATGTTTTTTTTAAGAATTTATTTATTTATTTGACAGAGAGAGATCACAAGTAGGCAGAGAGGCAGGCAGAGAGAGAGAGGAGGAAGCAGGCTCCCCGCTGAGCAGAGAGCCCGATGCGGGACTCGATCCCAGGACCCTGGGATCATGACCCGAGCCGAAGGCAGTGGCCTAACCCACTGAGCCACCCAGGCGCCCCATAAAATATGTTTTTTAAAAAATTTTATTTATTTACTTGACAGAGATCACAGGAAGGCAGAGGCAGCCAGAGAGAGAGGAATGGAAGCAGGCTCCCTGCTGAGAAGAGAGCCCACTGTTGGACTCAATCCCAGGAACCTGGAATCATGACCTGAGTCGAAGGCAGAGATTTTAACCCACTGAGCCACCCAGGCGCCCTAAAATATGTATATATATATACACATATATATATATATATATGTATATATATATGTATAGAATTATAGTTCTTGCCAAAATATGGAACTAGCTGGAACTGAATGCCTCCTTCAAAGTCAGCTCTGGAGAAAGTATGCAAGTGTAATATGGAACTATTTCAGATATTAACCAAAAACAAAGAAATGATGATAAATTCCTTAAAAGACTCAAAGTTGCTCTTGACTGGTATGTTTCAAGCTCTATTCCTGGTTTGAAGACAGGTTTTAACAGGCCTGTCACTGTAGAAATCAGCTGGATGTTTAGAGGCTATCAAAACTGTACAAAAACCTTGAAGGGGTAAAGACTTGAAAATTCTTTAGAGATATTAGCTCCCTAAGGCATTATTCCTACACACATTTTCCTCCAATCAATTAAGACTGATGGATGAGGGGCACCTGAGTGGCTCTCTCATCACGTGGGTGGTGGGTTAAGCCTCTGCCTTCATCTCAAGTCATGGTCTCTGGGTCCTGGGATCCAGCCCCACATCGGGCTCTGCTCAAAAGGAAGCCTGCTTCCCTCCCTGCTTGCCTGCCTCTCTGCTTACTTGTGATCTCTCTCTCTCTCTCTCTCTCTTTATCTCTCTCTGTGTCCAATAAATAAATAAAATCTTTAAAAAAAAACTGATGGATGATAAATTATGAAAACTGCTCCCTCCAAATGATGCTTCTTCATAAGGATTTAAGAATTTAAAATTGTAAGAATTTAAAATTGAAACTTGATCGTAGGATTTATCTTATAGAATAACATCAAGTGAAGGCAGTTATTAGTTTTGAAGTATTTGTGATTCTGAATTCTTGGCCTCATTAGTAAATTTATTTTTAAATTCTCCCATGGAGTGGTGATTGGCCTTCAATCTTTCATTGATGTACATCATTGGGTCAAATGAGATGTGTGTGCCCAGAACTATATATAATCTTCTTTGTATTTCGCTGGAGATGGCATTTCTGAGTTTTGTTCAATTGAATTTGGACAGCTGTTTTAATAGTCACTTCTCGAGTTGGCCCTGGAGAATATCTTCCTTTTTTTCTCTTCCCGATTCTCTGAAAAACCCTGACTAATTCACATTATCACAGTGATATCACAATTCAAGTTTTTCCAAACACTATAGCTGCAAAATAGAAGGAAGCTACTCAGAATGTAATACTATTGTGAATGATTGAGAAAGAAAACATTATTATAATTAAGCTACCAGGTTTCAATGTATTTTATTGTTGCTTAGAAAATCCTAGCATACCCAGACTTTACAGAGATTTGATGATCCGAAGAAGAGCTGAACTCATGGACCAAAATAACTATGCATATAAAAAGTACAATTACTTACCTAAAAAAGATGATGTGGTTAACTTTATATGGCAATCCAAGTGTTATTGGAACAGGAATTAAAAAAATAGCTTAGGGGCGCCTAGGTGGCGCAGTGGATTAAGCCGCTGCCTTCTGTTCAGGTCATGATCTCAGGGTCCTGGAATCAAGCCCCACATCGGGCTTTCTGCTCAGCAGGTAGCCTGCTTCCCTTCCTCTCTCTCTGCTCGCCTCTCTGCCTACTTGTGATCTCTCACTGTCAAATAAATAAGTAAAATATTTTTAAAAATAGCTTAAAAGTATATGATAAAATAATGATATACATATACAAAGAAAAGATACTATACTGTGAATATAAATTAAGTGAAAATTGTTGAAATAAAGAATACAATAAATGGAGACTAAGATGAATATAGCTGTAAAATGAATAAATGAGTTGGGAAAAACAAACAAACAAACAAACAAATTAATGACTTCTGCCCAAATGCAGCAGAAAAGAAAAAAAAATAAAGAAAATATTTAAATAAGTACTGAGATAAATTTTGGAGAATGAAAGAAAGATAAAAATTACCAGACTTAAAATGATGCCAAACATGAGAAATCAGAAACAAAACAAAACAAAATCCACACACACACAAAACCACTCATATACATTATGGTGAGTTTTAAGAATATCAAAAACATAGAAGAGCATAAATGATGCCCAAGAGAAGAACAGATCACCTAAAATGTACAAGAATAATACTGACAGCAGAATTCTCAAGAGTAATAGCATATAAAAGAGACAGCTGGGGGTTTGTATAGATGGAAAAGATATTTGAAACTAGATATTATACATCAAGTCAAATTATTGATTAAATTTGAGAGTACAGTAAAAATACAATGAAGCATGTTAGGTCTTAGAACATTTATCACACAGAGACACACATTTTAGAAAACTTCCTTGGAGGACAGCTCAATTTAGATAGAGAAAACAGAATTATGTACTCAAAGGCACATTTTGAAGGAAGGATTGAATATAGTCTGCACTGCAAATATTCTTTAATCATATGTTCTGAATTTCCTAAATTTAAGAAGTATTTGTTCAAATATTTATCTTTAAATAAACCCTAGGAGACTTTTTCTTGGATTCTGGAAAATCAGTCCATTTGGATACAAATCTTATTGTCACTGATGGAAATTTTGATAGCCCTTAACAGTGGAATGCCTAATGTATTGTTACAGCAATTGTAATTTGCCAATACATGGGTGATGTGTGTGTGTTGTGTGTGTTTATTATTATTTTTGATGGTTTTACTCTTCTATGAGATTTTTAGGTAGACATAATTTTAATAAATTATGATTTGTTGAAATTTATCTGAGGTTATATATAATAAAATGAAATTTGTGTGAACTAAAGAAGTGCGTCTCCATTTTTTTGTTTTAAGAGTAGACTGGTCTTTAAAAATTGTCCAAAGAAGTACATTATATTCATTATTAAATTTGATAATATACAATAAAGTATTTATGGGCATATGGAACCATATCAAATTCTACTATTAATTCATATTAATAATTACCATAAGAGGAAAAAGGGATATTTTTCAAAATGAAAATTAGCGTATTTTTCAGAATATGATATAGTGTTATTCACTGAACAGAGGGAACAAATGTCAAAGTTTAACACAGTTTACAGAATGTTTTAACATAAATTGAAATTTAAATCTGACCCAATTTCACAGTTTTAAGTAAAATGGTAGCACTTATAGTTGGGGATGCCCAGCTTGCTCGGGGCAGAACACCGCCCCTTCACAGAAGCTGGGCAGCGGGGGATACCTCGCTTGCTCATGGCGGAATGCAGCCCCCTCACAGAAGCTTCGCTGGCTGGAAGCCCGGCCGGCCCAGGGTGGAATGCCGCCTGCTTCAGGAAAGAGGAGCAGCCGGGAACGACAGGTTAGCTCAGGGTGGAATGAAAACCGCCTGCCTCCCTTATCCGCCATAGAGCCTTTCTCTTCCCAGAAGTGCCTGTTGCTAGTTAGAAGAGTTCTTTCAATGTGCTTGTTTAACTATAAACTTTATCCTCCTTCTTGCTTGTCAGCAAGATGGGATTAACATTTGACCTTCCTCAATCCTTCTATTGGCTATTGTTTTCTATCCAATAAAAGTGAGACTGTCGGGACGCCTGGGTGGCTCAGTTGGTTGGACGACTGCCTTCGGCTCAGGTCATGATCCCGGAATCCCGGGATCGAGTCCCGCATCAGGCTCCCAGCTCCACGGGGAGTCTGCTTCTCCCTCTGACCTTCTCCTCGCTCATGCTCTCTCTCACTGTCTCTCTCTTAAATAAATAAAATCTTTAAAAAAAAAAAAAGTGAGACTGTCGAGTTGCTCTTGGCAGCCGTCCTTTTCGACTGTTGTCCCCTGCTCCCAGTCTTTTCCAGCTGACTGGTTCATGCCTAATTCTTCTCTCGTCGCCATCTGGAAGCGGCACCCAAGCTTTCTTGGGCTTCCTGTTTTTGGTGTTCTGTTCCACTCATCTCTGCCACCGCCCCCAGGTCCTCAAAATGGTTTTCTATGGTATCTTCCAGAAAACTTCTGATGTCCTCTTTAGTATGTAGCCTACATCAGTAGGGAATAGCGTTAAAACCTCTTCTGTTCCATGTGGATATTCACGTCGTTGAGCACCGCTTGGTCAAAGTCTGCCCTTTTCTGTTGGTCTGTTTTCTCTGGTCACTTCAGGAGTCCTTTTGTAAGAAATCCTATCCCATCAGATGCTCCTCTCACTCTCTTTCTCCCTTACTCTTGCTCTGGCTTCTTTCTTCAGATTTGCCGGGGAATGACGAGTCCTTTTCATTCCTATGAAGATAGAAGAATTGGCTAATCCACAGATACCATTTTTAGTGATATACAAGTGTATATATAATAACTGATATGGAGATGTACATGTGCACCTACGTATATATTCTATAATCTATAAAGTATGGAGGTTGGATTAAGTCTGAAGTCTCTCATACAGCTTGATAACCTGTGACTCTTTGATCAATAACTTCCATTTTCCCACAGGTCAGAGAAATGGGAAAAAATGCACATATGAACATATGTAGCACGTTAAAAAATGATCACAAATCCTATGACTCCCCATTCCCTTTGATTCACATGGGCTATGTGACTGTGTTAAACAGTGAAATAAACGTGTCAGTTTCAGGCCCAAGTCCAAAAGGAACCCCTCTCTTGGAACATTTGCTATTGGAGCTCTGAGTGGACAGGAAATAAGTCCAACAACCTTGTTACAAAGACTGCACGCAAGTGGAGGGCCATCTGAGCCTCATCTCCCAACTGTACCCATCAAAGTGACAGGCATGTGCATAAAGTCATCCTGAATCCTCTAGACCAAGCAGCCGCCTGCTGAAGGCCACCACCCACTGACCTCAGTTAATGCCGTATTAAGCATAAAAATTGCCCCATGAGATCCTGCCCTAATTTCTGACCCCCAAAACATATGTAATATGACAAAAGGGTTGTTTTAAGCCCCCAAATTTTGAAGTCATTACATAACTAATTGGGTCACATGGCAAATACGTATCCAAACTAATGGAAATCAAGGAATATGTTTAAAGGCACCAAGTTATCTTAAAAAGTTCTCTGAACACACAGAAAAACAGAAAGAGACCCATAACTACAGAGAACAAATTGATCGTTTCCAAAGAGGAGGCAGCGGGTGGACAGGCAAAATGCGTGAAATACAGTGGGAGATAACAGGCTTCCAGTTACAAAATTAATAAGTTGCAGGACGAAAGGCACAGCATAGGGAATATGGTTGGTGGTACAGTACGGGGAGCACAGCATAACATACAGACTTGTCAAATCTTGTTGTTTTATATCTGAAACGAATGCAACATTGTGGGTCAGCTATAATTCAATTAAAAAATCAAAGGAAGTTTAAAAAAATTAAGAGTGAGCTCTGTTATCCAAATAGGACATACGAGATGGATTTCCCATCATACCATAAATTGAAAACGACTTCTCTTGATAGAACAATGCTTTCCTTAGTCTTAGTCCCTACTCCCTCCACAAAAACAAAACAAAACAAAACAAAAAAACAAAAAACAACTACTTTTGAAAAACATCTTGGTATTTTGAAAATTATAACTGCAGTGAGTGATGAGAGTGAAAACAAACTGATAATCCACGTTTCCTCATTTCTTATCCCTTTTATGAAGATGAACAGTAAAATCATAGTGTAAGAATTAACCAGAGAGAGATCCATTTTCCACTCACTATAATCAAGCTGGAATTCTCAACTATTATTTAGTATTAGTTGATTCTGGTGGCAAATGCAAATATGGTTTCACTTCTTGGGCACATGAGGAAGATTTGGTTGGTGAAACAGACATACCAGGTTGGCCCAGGCCTGCACTGCCAGGGTTCAGAAAATTGCAAGATACAACCTGACACTTAAAACTTCCCATCAACAACTACCGCTGCCCCCCCCCCAACATCTTGTTTCTTCCCACAGACAGCTCATACTGAGACCTGTCCACTGTCAGGGTCAAGCTAAAGGGGGATGCCCACAAACTAGGTGGGAAATGAGAGGATGCAACTGCAGCTCTCTGGGGATGCCTAAGGCCACTGAATGCCCCGTCATGATTCTCCAGCACAGATGGGGGCAGCCTGCACCACGTGGGTGGAGCTTGAGGACACAGAAAGTACTGGAGTGGCAGTCAACAAACAAATGTGTTTGTGTAATATATAAACCCCCATAGGGTTGTCAATTGGTGGGATTCACTTTTTCTAACTGTTCACCCCATGACATACAACTTCAGGAAACCCAGGGCCCATGGATTATTGTTGAAGGGCACATTCGGACTCAATCAAAGTGTAACTAAGCGTAATCATACAAATAAATACAAATATCATTAAAAAATCAATACCACCTCAAACTTTCTTTTTCATTCCCAAATGAGCTTTTATGGGTTTTAATATCAATTAATGTGCTTATAGAACTGGTAAAAAAAAAAACAGTCAATGATGAAATTTTAAAATTACCACTCTGCTTTCCCTAATTTCTGTTGATGTACTTTTATCTCACACAAAAATGAATTACTAAGGAATAAATCATACTTCACTGAACACGTTTCAGCTGAAATGATGCACCAAGATGTACAGCTTTGGTCAGGCTTATACTGTTGTTGTCAACATAGTATATGGGGTGTAAGAGCTACTGTCTTTTCCTTCTCCCATGAATATTAGTCCTAACAGATTCTTCACGTGGAAAGAAAACTTAGTCTAGAAGATACACTAATTCCTCTCCTCCCTGGTGAAAAATACTGTTAGAGGTATTAGTTTTAGATAGAGAAGCAAGTTCACTTTGGAAAAAAGCACACACACACAAAACCCTCCAACATGACCTTTAATACAGTGATAAGGGTGAAAGTGTAAACTTCATTTGGAAACAGCACTCAAAATACTGTTTTGAAGGGCCTTTACAACAGCGGTATACTCTTTGAAAAGATTTTTCAGATCAACTGATTGAATCATATTTAATTTACCTAGGGACAATTAGATAAAATTTAAAATTCCAAACAAAAACTTTTAGGACACAAATAAAATTATATGTGCTTTTATTCCTGCAACTATCTCCAAAATCTAATATTCAATGGTTTAAATTGCTGCATTTCTCATTTGCAATGCAGATGAAGAGGAGAACACAGCAGACACATGTGAGATGAGGTGTGAGGCATAAAAGGGAGCACAGGAGGCAACTGACCAGCTGAATAGCGACTGCCCCAAAGATGACCCTATCCTGAGCCCAAGAAGCTCTGAGTACTTTACCTTACCTGGCAAATGGGATTTAGCAAGCATGATTAAATTAAGGTGTGAGGGGGGAGAGATTATCCTGGATTACCTCGGTGGTCCCAATGTAATCATGAGGATCCATAAGGAGACAGGAGGATCAGAATCAGAAGGCAATGTGAAGTTGGAAACAGAGGGATAAAAGGTGGTGCAATGAAGGGCCACAAGTCAGGGAATGCAGGCAGCTTTAGAAGCGGGACAAGGCAAGAAAGTGGATTCTCCTCTAGAGCCTCCAGAAGGAACACAGGCTGCTAACACCCCGATTTTACCACACTGAGACTGATTTTTGAACTTCTGACCTCCAGAACTGCAAGATAATCAATTTGTGTTGTTTCAAGCCACTGAGAATTTGTCATTTGCTACAGTGGCACTAAAAACTACTAGAAGAACTCACTGAGACTTATTGATTCTGTACAATGGCAGGGACCATTTCTAGGTAGGACTATCTTCAGGGTGTGGTAGTGAAAGACCCGCGGATCCCCTTACCCAAGAATCCAACACTGCCACTGGATGCAACCAGCAAGAGGTTCTTTATTGTTACGCAGGCGCCTGCGGGTGGTCAGCGCGCGCCTGCGGGTGGTCAGCAGCTCCTGCTAGCTGAGCACACCCGGCTGGGGTGGTGCCGGGTTTTTATAGACAGGTACAAACAAGTTTTGGGTGGGGCACAACTGATTGGTTGACAGAACTTTTGAAAAAGGCATACTTGGTGTTAGTGGATTGGCCCTGGAAGACCCCCCTCGCGCGGAAGAGAAAGGCGGGAAGGGGAAACAAAGAGGGGAAGTTTGACCTTATTACTCAGCAGAAAGACATCCTGTCTATGTGACCATGCAGCCCCCTTGCCCTTGTCTATGTGACCATGCCCGGGCTATTAGGAGAGGGTATCTTGTTCAAACAGGAGTCAAGTGTCATGCCCTAAAAGCCAAGCGGGTTACAGAAAGGCAAAAGAGCAGTTACATTGAATTCAACCCTGGGGGAAGGGTCTTTTCATTGCAAGGGGAGGAGGGGTACTTTTACACAACAAAAGAGCAGTCAATTAGTTAACGACTGGGGGGGGGTCTTTCAGTAGTACTGGATCTGGAGAGTTGACTGCCAGCCTCCTTCCTCCCTCCCCCTCCCTGAACCCCAGTGCACTGTGTGCCTCCTCCACTGCAGCCCAGGTGACTCACAGGAAGCTGGCCCCATCCACACTACAGGGAAGGGGTCTGTCATGGAAGCCAGTCATGTTCCTCCTGGGCCATTCACACAGCCAGCTGCACGACAGTCAGTGCCTTGTTACTGTTCTATGAGAGACAGTAACCTAGGTTGTCCCACACACACAAACGGGAAGGGCTTTACAGAAATATCTGGGTTGTCTCTGAATGGGAACAAGAAAAGCAGTGCCCCCACTGCGGGCAGCCATCACACAGTAAGCAGGGGGTGGAAGACAAACTGGCCAGAGGGAAAGGGCACAGTAGGAAAAAATGGAGAAAATCATGGAGACAGTGTGAATAAAACACATTCTCTGCAAGCACTGCCATGAGCTGCTTCTTCATGAGATTGAAGGTTTTTTTTTTTTTTTTTTTTAATCTTTAAGACAGTTTGAGTTAAAATGAGACAACCATCCAAACTGATTCAGGAGGTCAGACTTTACGGAAACTAAGAAATCCAGATAATAAAAGTAGATGACTCACATGTGTGAAAAGTTTCCTTTCCCACTAAGGGCGGGGGGAAAACTAGAACCTTGAATTTGTGGCTATTCCATTATTCTTGCTATTTTTCCCTGAAATTTTGTAACCAAGTAGGGAACAGTCAGAGTCTCTAAACAGATTGTTTTGAATTGACTTAACAATCACACAAAATAGACTGTAAAATTTATCAAAGAGTGGGGCTGAGTTTCTTATATATGATTTCATGCAAATTTTTGTCTACCTGATGATTTTTAGTTTTTGTCTACAGGGTGAGTGAATAAAGGTGTCTCAACATGGTCCAGAACTAATGGTGTTCCCTGGCTCACTATGAAATCCAGGGTCATTTCTGTTTCCTTTTCCATGAACTTCTCCTTCCTCTCATTTGGTCTGTTTTTCAATCGGACTGTTTGTCTTCTTCTCAATTTGTAGGCACGTCAGAGACATGAACTCCTTGAACAGCTGATGTTACAGATGCTTTTCACAGCCTGTTGCCCACATGCAGCTTTACTCTTTTTTGATATACAAATCTTTTTCAAATTTTTAAAATAAAGTGGCATGTCATTTCTTCTATGGTCTGTGGGTCTTATCTCTACCTAAGGTAGTCTACCTCTTCCCAAATTTTTACATGCCCCTAGATTGTCTCCAAATTCTTTATCATTTTGTTTGTAGAGTTAGAACTTAAACCAATTTACAAGGTTAATCAATCTGACATCTGCTTACATATGTGATAGGAAGCAAGAGTTCTAAGAAAGAGAGTTCTTTCAGCTCTGAGGGATAGAGCTTAAAGTCAATATTCAATGATACTCTGTCTCATTTTCTAGAAGGAACTGGTGGTTTCTGTTTGGAACTCTGACAATTTTTTCTTAGTCCCTGAAAGTCAAATAGGTTTACGTCTGTTTTGGTTTGAGTCTGTTCAGCTAATTCTCCCTGGGACTTGAAGGCTTTATGAACTGAAGGCATGACTGTTTTTCAGCTCAAGTAAATGCTGCATTAGTTCAGTTATAACTTCTGTTATTTTCTCCTTTTGTCCTCAGGGTACTTGCAAGGTAGATTTGGACCTGACCTCAGATCTTACTTATTCGTTTCTCATTTCCATCTCTTTGAAATTTTCCTCAGTGTTCTGGGATATTCCTTTGGAAAATCAATTTTGTGGGGCACCTGGGTGGCTCAGTGGGTTAAGCCACTGCCTTCAGCTCAGGTCATGATCTCAGGGTCCTGGGATCGAGTCCTGCATTGGGCTCACTGCTCGGTGGGGAGCCTGCTTCCTTCTCTCTCTCTGCTTGCCTTTCTGCCTACTTGGGATCTCTCTCTGCCAAATAAATAAAATCTTTAAAAAAATCAATTTTGTTCTCAGCAGTGATCATTACTGTTTACAGGGTTCCTATTACATGGTACAACTAGTGAATTTAAGTTTCAAATCTTTCTTGTATTTTTATGTTTTAAAAGATTTATAAAATTTATTTGACACAGAGAGACAGAGAGAAAGTGAGCACAGACAGGGAGAGTGGCAGAGGGAAAGGGAGAGGGAGAAGCAGACTCCTCACTTAGCAGGGACTCCCCACCCCCAACCACAGGGTTTGATCTCTGGCAGACATTTAATCAACTGAGCCATCCACGCACCCCAAAGCTCCCTTTCAAAATCTTCAGTAAGTATTTTGCTGCTCTTTACTGTAACTGTATCCCCCTCAGACTTCTTGACAATAAGTTTGTCTAGCTCTGTAGTCAGTTCTTAATCAATGAGGACACGTGCTCTGGACCTCAGTTTGGTGCTCCTCCACCAAGATGCTACCTGCCACTCAGGTGTGTGAACTCTTGCAGCTCAGGCCTAGTCACACTTTTGGCAACTCTGGGGCATCAGCGAAGCTACTCTAAGGGGACCATGCTTTGTGCATAAAAGCAGGCCCCTGCCATGAAGCAGCCCCTCTCAAACCTCCCCAAGTTGTCCTTCCTTACACAGCACAAAGTCTCTAAGAAACTCAACCTGCTGGGAAAGCCCATTTCTCTATGACCAAGGACCACAAGAGAGGGAAGGTATACCATGGGCCCCACACAGAAAGAGGTCTTCACTGAAAGCCTTCTAAAGAGAGTCTGCCTTTTCTTCCAGGCATTCCATCATGGCACCTCAAAATCCTGAGATCTCTTCCACTGCTCCCTCTGAGATGCCAAGAGGCACTTGGCAGTCAAATAGGTCCTTCCCACAGCCCACCTACATGATTATTGAGGGCCTGCCTGGTGCTGGGGATGGGTGAAGGCAACACAGGCCCCTGGTCTTATGCTCTGATGTCACTGGCTCTTGAGCAAAGGAAGGAAAATGAGAGGGTCCAGGAGACTGCACACAACATCATGTTTTCAGAACATCTCCCTGGCCCCCAAGATCACCTTGTCATGGCAATGTCAGCAGGGCATGGCAAGTGCTATCTCAGAAGTCCCTCTGACACCTCAGCAACAGAGAGAGAGCCCACCCATAAACATAATCCCTAGAACCAGCATCCTTTAGGAACCAAAACCCCTATGAGTCAATTACTTTGGTATGTGTTAGTGTACTTTTACCTATGTAAAATATAAGAAAAAGAGGAATGACATACCTGTATGATTTGGGGCAGTACAGCAACTCGATTTTGAGTGTTTTGGATTATAGCTAGATACTTTTTTCCAAAAAGAAATTTATAATCCATTTAATAAAAACAATGTGAATTGCCATGTATGGAATTTTTATACTATAAATGTTTTCATTGTCTTGAGTTGTAGTAATGTACATACACTGGCGCTGGTCTCAAATGGGGGATGTCTGGAAGGAAACAGAATACATGATTAGGGGAGTGAGTGTAAGCCACCACCCTAAACAGTTCAATTTCTCACAAACATATACCTCAGCTCTATATTTGATTGGATGAATATCAACTAAAACTTTAAAATTAAAGTACCAGAAATTATTAGGGATGACATTTTTTGGTAGACTTGTTTCTGATTCTGCCTTGTGACCTGACAAAGGTGGGATGGTGACTCCTGTTACTGCTTGCTTATTATAGCTATGGCATACAGCGGTGGAAGTACTAAGTACTAAGCCACTAGAAAATTTGAGAAAGGATAAGCAATTCTAATAGTAAGGATATTTTCACATACATTATAACTAATTTAATATTTTAGGACTGAAACAAATCTAGAAGAATGTACAGACATTCTTCATCATTTCAGGTACTTTAACATCCAATACTACCCTAATCAAATCCATGAGACTTTAGTTTTATAGCCTTTTCCTTGTAGATGAATCTGAAGAATAGAATCAGTATAAACTACTTTATGTCTGAAAAAATTCATCTTTGAATTTTGACTTGACCAGCTCCACAGAATTAATAACAAGTCCCTTTCTTGGTGCAGCCACATTGGGAAACAGTGTGGAAATTCCTCAAAAAAATTAAAATGGAGCTGCCCTATGACCCTGCAACTGCACTCGGTATATACCAAGAAGATACAGATGTAGTGAAAAGAAGGGCCATCTGTACACCAATGTTCATAGCAGCAATGGCCAAAGTCACTAAAGTGTGGAAATAACCAAGATACCCTTCAATGGATGAATGGATAAAGATGTGGTCCATATACAATATGGATTATTATGCCTCCATCAGAAAGAATGAATACCCAACTTTTGTATCAACATGAACTGGTCTGGAAGAGATTATGCTGAGTGAAATAAGTCAAGCAGAGTCAATTATCATATGGTTTCTTACTTCTGGAGCATAAGGAATAACACAGATGGAGGGGAGAAGTGAGTTGAGGGAAATTGGTGGGGGAGACAAACCATGAGAGACTGTGGACTCTGAGAAGCAAACTGAGGGCTTTAGAAGGGAGGCAGGTAGGGGGTTGGGTGAGCCTGGTGATGGGTATTATGGAGGGCACATATTGCATGAAGCACTGGGTGTGGTGCATAAACAATGAATTCTGGAACACTGAAAAGAAATAGAATAATAAAAAAAAGTCCCTTTCTCCTTTAAATTTCATAATCAATACAAAAAGTTACATGGTATTGGACTTGAGCTACTACTTGCTGTATGTCCAGCTCTCTTACTTTCTTTTTTTTTATTTTCAGCATAATAGCATTCATTGTTTTTGTACCACACCCAGTGCTCCATGCAATCCATGCCCTCTATATTACCCACCACCTGGTACCCCGACCTCCCACCTTTTATATACCTGGAGGCACTTGCATGAGGCAGACAAGTTCTCAATAAAGAAGTTTAATTCAATATATTAAAGTATACTATGTTTTCCACAGTGAATATAGACTATTTATCAAATCAGAATCAAGTTCTGAAAAAAAATACCCATATACAGATAGCTAACAAATACACAGCCCGGTACCTCTAAAGGTTAATACTTCTACATATTTCAAAAGGCATCAAGTTTTTGCTGCTTTCCCCTGATCCAAGCATGCACATTTGTGTGTATGTAAGTAAACACCCAAAGACAACTGAATTAGTAGTCCACATTCACCACATGGATTAATGCCTGTTGTGATCTCTTTCCCTCCCAAATTGTTTCTGATTATTCACTTTAACTAATTTTGCCTGCTTTCCAATAATAGGGAGAAGAAAATTTGCTTCCCCACCCAGCACCAATCAAAGGGATACTTATGTCCTGTGAGCCTTCATTTTTCATAGGGGAAAACAAACAAACAAACAAACAAAAACCCAAAAAACCCTGAGCAGTGAAACTAGAAATTCCCTCATGTTTCCTTCCTTTCTGGAGCTTACTGCCCTTAGGTTGCACAGTTGCCCAAATATTGGCCCCTCCATAAGAAGCTGTAAGTAGCACGAGCGTAGTGGATGAAAGATCCAGGATATAAGGAAGGGCTACTCTGGGCAGTTGCATGGCCTGGGATGGTCTGCCTCACCACTGGGAAAGGTCTGGGGCCTGGGGTCACCGTACCTCAACACCGTTAAGAGAAGACTTCAACGAGAATGTTTATTTCAACATCTTTGCATGAGAAAATAAACACTGCCTTCAATAAACAGTTTCAATTAAAAATTAAAATTTTAAAACTTAATTTTAAATATAATTATACCAAGAAGAATCATGACACATGTTGAATTATTTTAGGAGCCACAGTCTTCCTGAGGTACAAATAAATAGTTTGTACAAATAGGTAAAATCATTTATTAGGAAACTTTAAACCTCTTACAATAAAGTTACCATTAAATATAAGAATAAAGTGACTATTTTGCTTAAAAATAAACAAAGGTCACTTTGAAAGAGAATGGCAGCTTCCCTGTGGACATCCTCTATACCCAGCCCAATCAGTACTTACCAAGTACAAGTTTGTAGATTTTGCTAACATGGTAAATGATGGAAATAAATGAGGAAGACAATATTTTCAAAACAGTGTAAAAAGAACTTTAAAACAAGTATCTTGATTCTCCTTATTCTTCCACTCTAATTTGTAGCCTTTGGATAATATGTGGGAAAGAACATATATACATTTAAATTTTAACTTAAATGTCTACTGAAATAAAATGCTATCTTATTAAAATTCCTATCCGAAATTAAAAAAAAAAGTCATGGTGACAAATAATGTTGACAATCATGTAATGTACTCCTATCTTAAAACTCAAATTATGCTAAGAATGAATATTTCAAAACTAAATGGTTCACTTTGTTAAAAATATTCTTACTGAGTATTAAAAAAATCACCCAATGGTATCATGTTTTTAAACTCATTCTACTCATCATGCCTGTATTTTATCCTACCAGTTCTCTCTAATGACTTAGCATTCTTTCTTGTCTGCTCTCCTCTCTCATTTCCTTTCACCAGCACCAAAAACACAAAGACTCCAAAGTCCTGAGAGCAGACTGGAGTATCCCTTTGCCTTCTAGAAGCTGTGCATTTTGACCCTACTGGTCCATTCCACCTGCCCAATAGGCAAGATTGCCCAATAGGACAGTGCAGTCAGGAAGGGAGGCAAGGACAGAATCTTGAGGGATAGCAGAGAGAATCACCTTAAGAAAACTGGCAAGAATTCCTATCTTACATTGAGGTCTTCCATCCATTTTGAGTTTAATATTTTGTTCTGATAACACAACTCTGGGTGGGCTCCGAGATGGCTCCTCAGTGGGGACACATCACCAGGAAGACCAAACCATGATTAGAATTTAGAATCTTCGGCACCCCCACCCCAACCCCTACATTCCCCCAGAGAGGGGAGGGGGCTAAAAGCAGAGCACATCTATGTAAGGAAGCCTCCATAAAAATCCTCATAGCAGGGACGCCTGGGTGGCTCAGTTGGTTAAGCAGCTGCCTTCGGCTCAGGTCATGATCCCAGCGTCCTGGGATCGAGTCCCACATCGGGCTCCTTGCTCAGCAGGGAGCCTGCTTCTCCCTCTGCCTCTGCCTGCCATTCTGTCTGCCTGTGCTCGCTCTCTCCCCCTCTCTCTCTTTGATAAATAAATAAAATCTTTTTAAAAAAATCCTCATAGCAGGGGTTTCAGGAAACTTCCAGGTAAGTCAACATATCCAGGTACCAGGAGGGGGATAAAACCCAGCTCCACAGGAATAGACATTCCTGTGCTTGGGACCCTCCCAGACGGTGCCCTTTGTGTCTCTGCATCTGACTGTTCATCTGTATCCTTTATCATATCTTTCATAAATTGCAAATGAAAACAAATGTTTCCCAGAGTTCTGTGAGCCACTCAGTTGAACCGGAGGAGGAGTTGAAGGAACCTCTGATTTGTAGCCAAGTTGTAGAGAAGTTGTGGGTAACCTGGGCTCCTCCTACTTATGACTGGCACCTGAATGTGATGGAACAGTCTCACAGGACTGAGCCCTTAACCTGTGGGATCAGATGCCATATCAAGGCAGACAGTGTCAAAGCTGAGTAAAACTACAGGACACCCAGCTAGTGTTGCAGAGTTGCCTGGTGAGGGAAAAATCCACAGCCTCAGCAACAGTGTTAGAAGTGAAGTGTTCTGTGTGAATATGGTAATATAAAAGCAGATGGGAGAACTGAAATGTTTGCTTGACATACACTCTCACACAAAATATTATGTATGCCAGGTCTTTAGCACATATTCAAGTTCTAGTGAAATATCATAAAGAGTCAACTCAAAAAACAAACAAACAAACAAACAAGCAAACATACAAAATATGGATGAGCTGGGAGAAAATAAGCAATGTTTCCTCTTTCCTATCAAGAGAAAGACCATTCCTGAATTATCCAAGATTTTGCTTTTACCTGAATAACCATACAGTTCAATAGGACTTGAAGGAAAAAGCATGTTTGGTCCTCAGCGATCCTTTCCCCTGATATGGCCGGCAAGAGTGGAGTGATTCTTGTGGATATATCTTTGCTCCAGAGTGGGGAAAAAAAGGAGTTCTTTCACCAACGTTCAAAGGGTTTTTAAAAAATGGCCTTCATTAAAATACATCTGCCCCTCCTTTGGAACCTGCTCACGCTACACTCCAGGCCAGCGAGCATCAAGGGGTTGGAAATACGGTACAAACTCCCATGAAGCCACCTCTCCCTCTAAACTATTCTTCTCTCTGCCAAATTCTGCTTCGGTCAGCCTAAGGATCAAATACCTGTCTTTGGGCAATAAAGTGATGTGCATTAATCAATCATTGGCCCTAACTGGCAAGTTCCTTAAAAACTCATGGGACACAGATGGTTGCCATGACTTTCCCAGGAAGCAGCTACTGTCTTTCCATGAATGCGGCATGAAAATACAGGGCTGGGTGAGCAGATGAATGTCCACTCGTGAAACAATCATGCTGAGGACAATAAACAGTAGTTTTGGATGGAAGATTTAAATTTCATTCACAGCCAAGAAAACACTCCACTTCCTGTTGTTTCCAACATCTGAGTCCTCCCTTCCATTCCTGTTTCCACCACTTCAGTAAATGTCTCCCATCCTCATTGCATATAAAAAAGGCTCTGATTCTTTCTATTCTAATGTCTGTAAGACATTACTGTGAACAAGAGCAGGGGATAATTCCTCCTCCAAACCCATCTACGAAATAAAGGGTTCTATTCAGGATCATGACAAGCTGAGGAATCCCTCAAGAAAACTTCCAGAGTCATTTCAACCTGTAAGGCTGGCTAAAATCTTCCTCACCATCCGCCACACCAGGGCTAGGACTGATGAGTGTCTCCACCATGCAGGTCCCTAAGGATGACATGATCGCTGGGAAACCAGGCACGAGGCAAGCAAAAATCAGCACCTGCTCTTCTGCAAAGTTTGTCTGAAGTGCTTGAAGCCACAGAAGAAACAGATTGACTCCTTCAGATCTTACCTAAAAACAAAATTAAAGGTGACAAAATTAAACACATGTTTATGCAGAGATGCACTGCAATGCAGATTCAGTTCTGAGAAAGAAAAACTAGAAGTTAAAGGTACCGTTAAACTCCTGCACCAAGTTCTTAGTGACAAGAAATCAGGCGTGCTGCAAGAAGCCCAAGGGTGAAGAGTTGGGGTCTGGAGCCACAGTGCCTGGTTCCAATGCAGGCTCTGCTTTTTGCTTTTTGCTTGCTTAGCTGTGGCCAGTGGAGAACCACCAAACTTCTCCCTTTGCATCAGTCTCTACCTCTGAAAAATAAGGATGATAAAAGAATTTACCACAAAGTGTTTGCACAGGGATAAGTGACTTACAACAGTGCCTGTATCATCAACTGTCATTTAATCACAAAAATAATGCAAAGACAATCATCCTCCAAATTTACAGTGTGCTTAGAATAGGGTTTTTTCTATAATATGCTTATGTATCATGGAAAGTTCTTGAAAAATCTCCGAGCTAAATAAGACCTTAAAGACCTGGCTCAGTTATTTGACCTTGAAGCCCATTCATCAGGCATTTCTACACCAGCCCTCCTTTTTTTTTTTTTTTTGCCTGTGCAGGTAGCTACCTTGAGGGCTGCCGCCAAATCATCACTTCCACAAAGAACCATTCAGAAATTTCTGGAACTCATATCATTGCTGGACTTCTGGCATAAGTCCATTGTTCCTGGTGGATGCTTCCAGTAGTAGGAAATGGAACATGCTCAATGAGGGCAGGGGGTTGTGTTTGACTTGCCCACTGCCATATCTCCAGCACCTAGAAAGGTGCCTGAAACACATAGCTGGCATCCAGTAAATGTGTGCAATGAATGAGTGAACTAGACAAAAATAGATATGCACTGGTAGACGTGGCCTGTGGAGTACAGCTTCAAAAGCAGGAGAGTATTGAGAGTCCTACATGGTAGGTTGCATGGCACTGAGTTAAAGAAAATGGGTCCTACAATCAGACCAAAGGTTAAACCTCGAAAGTTGTGCGATCTTGGACAAGTCACCTACAAGAACAAAGAACCCTGTCTTCTATGGATAACAGCTGGGAAGAGAGAATCCATTTCAGAACGAAAGGGGACACAGGATGGCTGTGTACGACACTTATATTGTGGTCAAGATGGCAGTGTAAATTCACTTCATGGGGTCCCACACCATCATCCCTCACTACCATTTGAAATACATGGTAATAAGAGATGAAATATATATATATATATTTTCAGTGTAACAGTATTCGTTGTTTTTGCACCACACCCAGTGCTCCATGCAATCCGTGCCCTCTCTAATACCCACCACCTGGTTCCCCCAACCTCCCACCCCCTACCCCTTCAAAACCCTCAGATTGTTTTTCAGAGTCCATAGTCTGTCATGGTTCACCTCCCCTTCCAGTTTCCCTCAACTCCCTTCTCTCCATCTCCCCTTGTCCACCATGCTATTTGTAATGCTCCACAAATAAGTGAAACCATATGATAATTGACTCTCTCTGCTTGACTTTTTTCACTCAGCATAATCTCTTCCTGGAAGAGATTATATATATATTTTTAAAAGATTTATTTACTTACTTATTTATTTGACAGAGAGAGATCAATAGTAGGCAGAGAGGCAGAGAGAGAGAGGAGGAGGAAGAGGGCTCCCTGCTGATGCAGGACTCAATCCCAGGACCCTGAGATCATAACCTGAGCTGAAGAAACAGGCTTAACCCACCCACTTAGCCACCCAGGTGCCCCTAGATTAAACACATATATTTTTTTAAAGATTTTATTTATTTATTTGGCAGACAGAGATCACAAATAGGCAGAGAGGCAGGCAGAGAGAGAGGAAGGGAAGCAGGCTCCCTGCTGAACAGAGAGCCTGATGTGGGGCTCAATCCCAGGACCCTGGGATCATGCCTTCAAGCCGAGCCAAAGGCAGAGGCTTTAACCCACTGAGCCACCCAGGCACCCCTAGATTAAATATATTTTTTTTTAAGAGAAGAGAAAAGTTAGCAAGTGAACCTCAGTAAAAAACAAAACAAAACAAACAAAACCCAAAACTGACAAACATCTCCATGAAGCAGCAACCGCAGAAATTCTCAGTGATGCACAGATGTGTAGCGACAGGAAAAGATGTCTGGAGGCTGACTTCAAGGAGGACAAGTCGCTCCCACTGGAGATAAAAGCAGACAGAAAGGCCTGCTCACTTGCTGCCTGAAGCCACAACTTCAACTGGGCTGCGGACTTGATTGCACACCACTTGCTTCACCAGAACACTGTGAGGTTTCCAGTAGCTCATTACATCTAAACACTACTGCCTCCTTTAACAAGGTTTCCCTTCCGGATTGCCCCTGACTTACAGGGATAGGCAGTAGGTGTCCCTCCACATGCTCCTTCCAAATTCTCTCCTCTCTCTGCTTTCTTCTGATCCACTTTTTATTTATGGGCTAGCTTTACAGGATATCCCTTCTGTGATTAAACAGGTCTTAATAATTCTACCTTTTGTAAAGGAAGCCTTCCCCAATTATTTAGATGTTGATAAATATTTACCTCTGAATCTCCATAAATCATCACTTTATATGGCACCAACATGTAGAAAATAAGAATGAAGTTACCCAATTTTCAGAATGAACCATACAAATGACAATCTACCATCTAAAGCCAGAGACAGAAAGAGAACATCTGCATAAACTAAAGTAATGCGGGTTCCTTATTCATTCATATTTATTATGCAAAATGGAAGTTTTAGGAAGATTAGAATAATGCATACTTGTTCTATTATATAGGCAACTAATCCTCTGTAGATGGTAATGTATCCATAACTCCATCTCCAATCTAGAATTTCTGAACACGAGGAGAGGGTATTAAAATCTCCTCTGTGGGAGGCAGAGCATTACAGTGTCTGGCTCTGGCCTTCCTGCTGCAGGATGAGACTTGCAATTAGTGATGGCAAATGGAATTCACAAAACATTTCTGGGCTTTAGAAGACATCGGAAAACTAGCAAAGGACTTAGAAAATGGTAGGAAAGGAAGCAGGAAGAGGGAGGTGGCAGAAACAAGTGAGCCAAAACCTGATCTGTAAGCAACAAGCTCAAGAGAAACAAATCAGGGTGCCAGAGAACAAATGCCATTTTCACTGCAGGATCTCTACAGGCCTGTGCCCTCCAGACCCCGTTCCCACCACACGGTAAGTTGGGGGAACTGAACCTGAGATTTCCTTAATAAACCAGGACCCTCAAATGGAACCAAAGTGATCCCAACCAAGAACACTCCCAGCCTCCTGGCAAAGGAAAGACAAACCCTCCAGGAAAAAACAGACAGACAAACAAACAAACAAACAAAAAAAAACACACCAAAAAACAGAATTAAAAGAGATTACATCTATGTTCCAATAAATCTGGTCTCAAAATCCCTTCACAGAGCATGCAAGAAATGAGGCCACTGTGAGAGACAGAAGACTGAGGGAAAATGAAGACTTTAGACACTGGAATGATCAGATACAGAATAGAAAATATTACATGTTAATTGTTTAAGAACACAAAAGAGGTTTAAAAATGAAGAAGGATCAAGAGCCTATCAAAAGCAACAGGCCAAGTGTGAACATGGAACTGAAGGAAGTTAAACAGGGACCAAAAATCACTGAGACGTAAAACACAACAGAAAACACACCAGAATGGTGGGGCAGTAGATGAGCCCCGAATGAAGGACTTCACAACACTGCACCAAGAAGTGAAGACATTCCCCAGAATGCAACACAAGGAGGCAGGAGAAGAGGATGAAAACCAGCTTGAGAGACACGAACAACAGACGGGAGGTTTAAATAAGAATCCTGGGAAGTACAGCAGAAGGACAGAGTCAAAATTTCAGAAGAAAACAGCTGAGGATATTACAGAAATGATAAATCCAGAAATACAGGAAATGCACAGATACCAAGCAAGATGAGAAATCTTCAATTAAACATTTTGTGGTAAAGCTATAGAACACCAAAAACTAAGAAAAGGTTTTAAGGAAAAGGCATTTAAAGGAATGAACAGGGTGGAAACAGGGTTTAAAGCTGCTACAGTGGTAAGGAGATGCTAGTAAAATGGTACCTGTAAAGGGTGACAGGAGTATTTTTACTGCCACTACTGCTAATACTGTGTCTAATGCACATAACAACTGAAGACTGCGAAGGTTAAGCTGGAGCAGAAAAAAATTAAACGAATTATGACCCTCAAAAGAAGGATCATGTCGGGGCGCTTGGGTGGCTCAGTGGGTTAAGCCTCTGCCCTCAGCTCAGGTCATGATCCCAGGGTCCTGGGATCGAGCCCCGCATCAGGCTTTCTGCTCTGCAGGGAGCCTGCTTTCTTCTCTCTCTGCCTGCCTCTCTGCCTACTTGTGATCTCTGTCTGTCAAATAAATAAATAAAATCTTTTTTTAAAAAAAAAGAAGGATCATGCCAATGAATTTCACAACTCTGGTGATCACTTTAAAAGCATCTCTTCTTTTTATCATAGCATTTGTATCATGTCCAGGATGAGATATTACAGCACACATGATAGAATATTTTAAAACAATAGTCCATTTTGCTCAAACTCCATGTTGAAAGCAAACGACTCTGTCAAACACTTTGAAGAAGGTAAAAGTAGTGGAACCATGTTTTGTCAAGAAAGCCCAGTGAGAAAAGCAGGTAGTAAAACCAAGTAGCAGTATCGAGGAAGGGCAGCCTCAGGAAGAAAATGAACACCGTTTTCTTCTGCTTTGTTCTCTTTTTTGTTTTCTTGTTGTTGGTATCTTTTTTTTTTTTTTTTTTGGTCTTTCCCAGAAATCACTTCATATATATACATTTATCTGTTCAACTTCAGTGAAAGTTGGGAGGAAAAGGTGCCAGAACTTTTGAATGGTTGTCTTCAGCTGAGTGCTTATTTTCTTCCTTCAGTTTCTCTGGGGTTTCCCACTATTCTTCAATAAACATGTGTTGCTTTCTGGCAGGGTAAAGCCAAATGCATTTTTAAAAGAAGTAATGGCAGGTCATCCGTCCATCCAGATCAGGAGAGAGCCCATACCAGAAAAGGCAGAGAGGGTAGTAGACTCCCCTCTGTGAGTTCCTGCCCTCTTGGTCTTTCCTCAGCCCTTATTCTCTGCTATGTCTCTCCAGTCACACCCCAAACCCAGAGAAACAAAAGGACTCTTCAAAACTTAAACCCTGTGAGAAGGGCCACGCGGAGGCAAGGAGAGCCCTGTAAGACTCTGAGCCATGTGGTCTGTATCTGAGACTGCACATGTCCTTGAGCCACGTTCCATTCCCTCCATGCCTAATGTTGGCCTTGTGTTCTACAGAAGCAGTCAGGGCATCCATACACTCCTCTCTGTGTGCTTTTCTGTATACCTGATCCCATCTCAACCCACAACATCCAGCAGCATGCACCATCTGTCATCTCCCTTCAGTCAACCTGAAAATAGGTAAACACAGCCTGTAAAACCCACCCTTGTCCAAGCTATGTCTGGAGTTATGATCGTCTGTGTCTTTACCATCAAACTTTCTAAAAGGCTATTCTTGTGTGTGACCTCCATGGTATCACGCCCAGGCACTCTATCTCTATGTCTGGCTTAGGACTCCACTACTCACCTCCCATTTTCTTTCAGTACTCAGTGACAACCTCCTCGATCTACCCCCACCCCCTAATCAAGCTGCTTTGCAACTTTTCACATCATCGAACATTGCTGACATTTCATTCCTTGAAATCTCTCTTCTCTAGACATCTGTGCAAAAATGCCTTCCTGGCATCAAAGCCACGTCCCTCCCCTTCCATCCACTACTCCTTTATTCTTCCCCTTTATCTGCCCAAGAAAAGAAGGAATTACCCTAAATCCTTAACTGTCACTCTCTCTACAAGGAATATATCCCTTGGCAACAGCATGATTGCATCTCTCTTCCCCCAAGCACCCATTCCTACATTTTGACTGTCCAACCAGAACCTACACCTGCACGTCCAACAGACACCTCAACTCAGATTGCCTAAAGCTGCACTCCTCCTCTTACCTCCTGCACCTGGCTCCCTTCCTGAGTTGCCACGACTGTTGTGGCAGTTGACACATCAGACTCAACATTCTGAAAGCACAGAGGCACCCCTAAGCCTACTGCAGCATTTTTTTTTCCATAGCCGAGATATGGAAGCAGCCCAAGTGTCCAGCAACAGAAGACAAAGTGGTACATACACACAATGGTATATTACTCAGCCATCAAAAAGGATGAGATCCTGATATTTACAACAGTATGGATGTACCTAGAGGGTATTGTGCTAAGCAAAATAAGTCAGACAGAGAAAAACAAATACTGTATCTCCAGGGATGAATCCTTAAAAAATGCCCTACATATTCAAGTTTTAAGGCAGGACCAGAAGCAACAGTTTTAGCATATATCACCACGATATAAAATAAAATCTTAAAAAAAAAAAAAAGGAAATAATAGGACAACAGCAATTAGGGTAAAAAGACTTAACAACTGTCTTGCTCAACATCACCAGCACCACACCAGCTACACGTCTGACCCCCAGACCAGCATAGCAGGTGTGAGGACAGGTCCAAGCAGAAAAAGTGTTACTTGTCACATTTTTTGAAAAATGATAAACAGAATGGATGCCTGGGTGACTAGGCTGGTTGAGCGGCCAACTCTTGATCTCAGCTCGGATCTTGATCTCACGGTGGTGAGTTTGAGTTCCACACTGGGCTCTGCACTGGGTGTGGAGCCTGCTTTAAACTAAACTAAACTAAAATAAACTAAAATAACACCTCTGTCAAAAGTACGTGAATTCACAACTTACATGTAAGTCAAGTTCTACTTGTTCTAAGACAGCATGAAAACCAAGATGTCGTTATCAAGACAGGAAGCAAGATAAATTGTGTATTCCATGTGCCATGAGATGACTCCAACTGCATCCAAGTCAGCCATGGCCCTCCATACATCTGCAAGAGAGGGTATATTATCCACATTAGCACAGAGGAAACCAAGGCTCAGAGAGGTTAAAAAAAAAAAAAAAGAGTCCAAGATCATAGCATCATTTAGCAGCATAGCCAGAATGTATAGGAATTACCTCAAAACAGGCCACACTAGTGGAAGAATACCTTAGTGTGGAGTTATGAAAACCCAGGTAGAACGCTGCCTCAGAAAGGCAGATAATCAATAAAGGAAAAATAAAGAGGCGCCTGGGTGGCTCAGTCGGTTAAGCATCTGCATTGGGCTCAGGTCATAAATAATCCTGGGATCTTGCCCTATGTCAGACTTCCTGCTCAGCAGGGAGTCTGCTTCTCCCTCTGCCTCTGCTCCCCATTCATTCTCATAAACAAACAAATCAATAAAATCTAACCCCCCAAAAAAAGAAAAAAATAAAGATTATAAGCTTACAATAAAGATATGAATGATGAGTCAAAGCTTTCAGTGACACACCCACACCTGCTTACAGTTCTCTGGCTAAAACATGGGTGGAATTGATGGGGTTAGAAGAACAGGAGGCACATAGGCCCGGACAGCACAGCCCCAGCAGATGCAGAATCCTGGTGTAGGTTTAGCTATCTTTCATTGTCCTTTAAAATGTCAAAGCTAAAGAAATCTGGTAGGGTTATTGAAGTCTGATCCTGGGGGATGCCTGGTTGGCTCAGTCTGTTAGGCAGCAGCCTAACATGACTCAGGTCATGATCACAGGGTCTTGGGATCAAGTCCAACATCAGACCCCTTACCCAACCAGAAGCCTGCCTCTCCCTCTGCCTGTTGCTCCCCCTGCTTGTGCTCTCTCACTGACAAATAAATAATCTTTAAAAAGAAAGAAGAAAGAAAAAAAAGAAAAGAAAAATACAATCTGATCCACAGTATAGAACAACACAAAGGATAGTACTTTCTTGGGCTGATTTCTGTTTGTTTGATTTTAAGTAGGTTCCACAGCCAGCACGGACACTAGTGCAGGGTTTGATCTCAGGACCCTAAGACCATGAACTGAGCCAAAGGCAGACAATCGATTAAGCCACCCAGGCACCCCACTTTCTTGGGTTCTAATGGGACTTTTCCTAGGTTCTAATCCTAGCTGTACTGGCTGCCAGGGGCAATGAAGTCCAGCACCACAAGAAAAGCATCCCAAGGCAGCAGTCCTCTGCAGAAGATTTGCTGGTGGCTGCCATCATCAAAGAGTCAGTGGGTGAAGTTGTTGAAGCACAGTGGGAACAATGATAGCCACTGCCTTTTGGGTGTCACTGAATCATCCTACTCATCTTCAGGAAGCCTGGCCCTTCTCCAGTCAACGCAGCAAAAGCAAACTTGTTAGAAGAACAGGGGAGGGGGTCATCTCCCTCCCTCCCAGAAACTGAAGCAACCAGCCAAACAGTGCAGCACTGGAGTAAAAATAAAAATATGAAGGAATGTGGCTGCACCTGGGTAGCTCAGTCTGTTAAGCATCTGCCTTTGGGTCAGGTCCTGATCTCAGAGACCTGGGATCAGAGACCCACATCAGGCTCCATGCTCAGTGAGGAGTCAGTCTCCCTTTCCTTCTCCCTCTGCCCCTGCTCCTAGCTCATTCTCTCTCTCTCTCAAATAAATAAAATCTTTAAAATAAGAAATTTAAAAATGAAGGAATGAATCAAAATGCAGAATTCAGAAACAGAACTACAGATATAAAAACTACATATAAAAACCTGAAATATGACCCGGTGAGTGAGGAAGGATTATTAAATCATGATACTATATGAATTGATTGCCAATTTTTTCTTAGAACATAGAGCACACTGCACTACACGAAAACGAAAACACAAAATTAGGATTGAATACAAAAACAAAATTATCAGTGTTATTCCATCAAGTGTTTCTCTAACCTACTGATCAAAACCTCAGTTCATCCTCCAAAAGAATCTGGGCACCACCTCAGCACACATGAACACATTTTCAGGCCACAGTTCACACTGCTCCAGTCCCCACTCTAAGTCCTGAGCCATGGGCTCCTCCAGGCAAAGCCACCACCAACTAGGCCCCTGCCCTAGAAATCCCCAAACCCAACCACTTCACAACAGGGAGACTCAGGGAGATTCAAATGGGCAGAAACATGGGACTTTGACTTTTTTTTTTTTATTAAAAGAAAAATACAGCAAGAAACATCTCTAGCACAAAGTGAAGAGCTAATCTTTGACAATGTCGAAAGTATTAGAATTATCAATACACCATCAGTAGTTTGATAGGTCAAACAGGCCAAAAGCTGGAAACACAAGAGGAAATGCTCACAGCAAACAGACTTGAAAGCCAGGGCCTGGATCGGCTGACATGGCTTACCACAGCGAGAAAGTGTAACTTTCCTGGGCCTCAACTTCCCTCCTGGCCAGCAGGAAAGTGGCAACACCACAAAATTCATATCTGGTCGGGGATTACGTGAAAGGAGAATGCTCAGTGAGAGCCCCGCCACACCGCCCGTCCAGCCACAGTCTGTGCCCAGTGAATGGGAATTTCCTCTACTGCAGCCACACGAAGAGCTGAAGGATCTGCACAGGATGCCTGTTTATTTACCAGTCACAAAACCACGTTCTGCCATAAACAGAGAGGGCAAGAGACCCCAAGAGATGGGAATATCCCTCACCCTTGCCTGGACCAGGCTTTCAAGACAAGTTGGAAAGCCCACAGCAGCTCTGCCACTGACTCTGAATGAGCCTTTGGAAGACAACACCATCCCAAACAACAGTTTAATTTACTTCTCTTTAAAAAACAGTGAGACAAGGTCTTGGCCACATCTTCATAAATTAACAGCTTAGGAGGCTAAACCCCAATGATTTAGTTATGTCCCCAGCAGGCACACCTCCACTCGTGGGCAGCTTCAGGGAGAAAGGGTGCCTCCCCATCCATGAGGACACCCTCTGACATTCATCTGAAGATGCTTCCTACCCATGGGCATTTACTCCCTGGAACCTCCCCATCTAAGTTCCTCTCTGGAGGCTGCACGAGGCAACTTCCTCACACCCCCATCACCACTGGTGACACCGCAGCTACCCCCGAGCCTTCAAGCAGGGTGCACCTGTATTTGCTGCCAAGTGTCCCATCAGCCCAGCTCCATCACTGATTTCTGTACCCATAATTAATTAACTTATGCATGTATGTATTTATTTATTTTTACAGCTTCATTTATTTTAGGGAGATAGACAGAGAGAGAGATACAGAGAGAGCACACACACACAAATACAGGGAGATAGAACCTCCAGCAGATTCTACACTGAGAGCAGAGCACACCTCAGGGCTCAATCCCACCACCCTGAGATCATGACCTTAGCTGAAACCAAGAGTTGGATGCCTCAACGACTGAGCCACCAGGCACCCCTCTGTACCCTTAATCTTAAGAAAAGACAGACACCGCTTCTTTCTGTCAGCCACGGCCTCATAAGCCATCTGTCACACAGCCAAAGTTTCCAGAGGGTAGGACCAGGTCTGCAACACCAGTGATGCCAGAGTATCTCCATAAAACTACAATCTAGTGAGTACCAGGCTCTGCTCTAAGCTCCTAATATGGCCTTCTATTTTGTACCCCTCACAGACCTACATGCTAGGTATTATCCACAGTGCACAGAGGAGGACACTGAGGTCCATGGCTTACCCAAGCGATCTACTTTTATGTGGCAGCAGCAGGGGCCTGAACCCAAGTCTGTGACTCCAAGGCCCCTCCGTCAACTCTGTTACTCATGCAGCCCCAACACAGTCATCAAATACCTCCCTAAACCCTCATCCCTCCTCTGAAAAAGCATGGTCTTCTGCCATTTCCCAGATGGGAAGAAAGCCGGCATGAGCCAGATATAGTGACCTGCCCATGATGGTACAGGCGATGTCCCCTCTGTTCTCCCCCCAACACCCATGTCATTCTGCATGAGGCCCCATGGGGTCCTTCATGCTTCCAGTGGAAAACTCTGGTGAGACCACCAGTCTCCTGGCAGGCCTTCAACTTGACCCTGGAGGACAGGACCAGTTAGGAGAAACCGGCTAGTTAAGCCTCTGAAATGGGGTCCTACCACCCAGGAAAACCCCCTTATCTCCAGGGCATCGCCCGTGTGAATTAGCTGGATTTGTAGAGGGCTCCACAAGCACCAGCCTTGCTGAGTCACTTTCTCTAAGGTGGTGGCTGAGACAAAAAGGACCCAGGAAAGAAAGGCATAGGCTGTTGTGGAACTCCAGTGCCTTGGCATCAACAATTAATGTGAGCAGCTGCCTCTGCTCACCAGATCTGCATTTTATGTGGGGCACACTGTTCAAAGTTTACACCCCCCATCTCTGTAACCTTCACGACAACCCCTGGAGCTCCATGCACCATCATTACCACCTCACAGACAAGGAGACAAGGCATGAGGGGTGTGTAGAATAATGCAGCTCTGTGCTGGGGCCAACCGGGGGAGGACTCCCACAGGCTTGCTCTTCCCACTGCTGCAGAAGCAGCTGAAAACAACGAGTTTTTCAGTTTGCATTATGTAGAGTGGAAAAGTCAACCATAAAGGTCATTCAATTTTTAAATGGGTTATTCCTCAGGATAAAAACAGTTCCAAAAAATAATTTCCGAGAAGTTCAACATATTCCTCCTTCCAGGTGCCTGGAATGTGATGGAATGTTGTTAAAATAAGTTCTGGCCCATCAGTATGCCAGACAGAAACTGGAAGTAAGCTGTTGCAGGTCCCCAAAGGCTCCGTCACAACCCTAAGGATAAGACATAGAACTTTCACCGTCCCAAAGTGGTTATGTTTAAAAAAAAAAAAAAAGGCACAGGTGGAACATTTTAAATTACAGACTTTCAATGCAGGGGCAGTGGGGGCGGGGGGGGTGTCCCCCAACTACCCCCAAATGTTTCAGCTATATATAGTGACTTACCACAAGTGACTCATCACAAGTACCTACAAGGCGACTGACAGGCAACTGACCGATGAGGAAGGTATTCGGACTGCTTAACAAAACCAACACAACTTAGAATTTTCATTATTAAGAAGAGAAAACCATTTATTAAACACTCGCCAGGCACCAAACCCGCTAGGCACTGTCACACGCTCTACTCATCACAAGGCTGCCAAACTCAGTGCAGAAACTGAGGCTGAGTAAGTCACCTAAGATCATGCAGCACCAGAAACTGGATTCCAACCAGTTCTGACATCAAAGCCCACCCCAGCTTGCTGCAATGCTTCAGAACCTAAGCTTTGTGATGATCAATAAACTACATGCTTAACAATGTTTACACATCTCTGTTAGAATTCAGGGAAAGGTTTTTAAAAAAGCCCACCCCAGCTTGCTGCAATGCTTCAGAACCTAAGCTTTGTGATGATCAATAAACTACATGCTTAACAATGTTTACACATCTCTGTTAGAATTCAGGGAAAGGTTTTTAAAAATGACATACACAAGGGGAAAAAATAATACAGTTTCTGGAGGCAGGCTGCCCAGGGTTCAAATCTTGGCTCCTCCACTTGCAAGCTGTGTGACCTTTAGCTCCCCTGTGCCCATATTTCCATGCATTAAAATGGTAGCCATAACAGACCCTATCTCCTAAGGCAAATAAAGCATTTTGGTGTTGTTGTTCTTGTTTTAAGATTTTATTATTTATTTGACAGAGAGAGAGAGACAGGGTGAGAGGGAACACACACAGGGGGAGTGTGAAAGGGAGAAGCAGGCTTCCCACTGAGCAGGAAGCCTGGTGAGGATTAGATCCCTGCACCCTGGGAGCATAACCTCAGCTGAACAACTGAGCCACCCAGGTGCCCACAAATAAAACATTGAGAATCATTCCTGGCATGAGTTAAACCTCAGAAGGTGTAGGCTGGTGTTACTTCTTGCTGGCCACTAGATAGAGTCAGCAGCCTCAGGCCCACTGTTTTAGCAACTCATTTGCATAAACAAAGCCCAGGCTCAGCCACTTTGTGCTTACCCTATGATTTCTTCCTGTCACTAACATCTCTCCTCACTCCTGCTCTGTGGCACTAAGCTCTGGGCCTCAACTTCCCATCTGTCAAATGAGGTGAGGAGCCCAGCTGATCTATCTGAGGTCCTTCCAGCTGGGCAACCTAGGGTTCTTGGTAACTCAGGGCCCAGACATTTCAGAACCATCCTAACACAAACATTACCAGATGACACTCACTCAATTTCCTCAAATCTTCTCTTCCGTGTTATGTATAAATGCTTATTTTCATGGCAAATCTTCTCCAAGATCCCAGAGCTCCACGAGCACCCAGAATAGGCTGGGCAGGCATCCCCAGTGCTGAGGCTGGGGACATGATGGTCAGAAGCTCTGACCTCCAGGGGAGATGGATTCCAAATCAAGCTGCTCTGATAAGCAGGTCTTCCCTGTTAGAGAGGATTTCAACAGAGCACAGTTAAGAGGAAGTGCAGGTAAGAAACTCAGAACTTGGCCCACCGGACAGAGGGCAGTAGGACAGTGGGCCGGAGGGGTGACAGAGGGATTGAGAGGAATGGCACGATCAACAGAGGCCAGCCAAGGCAGCACTGATGCTCAATGTGAGAGGGTGGGCTGGGGATACACTGTGAAAATGGCTTCAAAGGCAGGAATCAAGCCCAGCTCAGCACAAAGCAAAGTCCTGAGCAGGAACCTTCTGGGACCAGTTTGGACACTAAGGTGAGCTGAAAATGGCTGTGGCACCCAGTGCAGTCTGAATCTCACCCATGCCTCTCACAGGCTGGGTGACCCCGGACCAGTTATGCTATGTCCTTTAATGTTTCCTAAAGGGTATATTCACTCCATAACCCTGAGCCATGTTCTCATTTCGGTGAGTGTGGGAGGCCGCAATAAGGCTTGAGACGAGAACCAAACCAGACCCTGACTTGTGCCTCCTTTAAAGTCCAAATAACCTAACAAAAGGTTTAGGACGGGAAAAGTTCAGTAGCACTGGGCAAGAGTCTGTGCTATGTGTTGTGCGCTCGCCTACGTGACTTCCCACACGCTTACTAAACAAATGAGAACAATTCGGTTGGGCTAAAAAGTTCGTTGCTGGTCCTTGCTGCCTTAGTACAACCCATAATTTACTTTCAGGTTTGCTGTATTTGTACTGGCATCAGCCATTTGGCGTCATGAGGAACCATAGTTGCTTAACTAAACACAGATGTAATGTCACTATATATATGGCCTTAAGGCTTTGAATAAACAACACTGTTGGACATCCTCCTCAGTGCTCCTCCTGCCCCCCATCTCTCTGCTTCTCGAGTTCTTTTCTTCATCCTCTTACCCTCATGTTCCTGGTTGATTTGTTGCGCTGGCCACGACAGGTGAGGATCTGATGGTGCCCACTATCTACAGAGATCCAATATATACAACTAGGACAGCCTGGAGGGGGGTGGGCAACCCAGGCTGGACAGGGAGTTAAGAAGGAGTCAGGAAGGGCGCCTGGGTGGCTCAGTGGGTTAAGCCACTGCCTTCGGCTCAGGTCATGATCTCAGGGTCCTGGGATCGAGTCCCGCATCAGGCTCTCTGCTCAGCAGCGAGCCTGCTTCCTCCTCTCTCTCTCTCCGCCTGCCTCTCTGCCTACTTGTGATCTCTCTCTGTCAAATAAATAAAATAAAATAAAAAATCTTAAAAAAAAAAAAAGGAGTCAGGAAGAAGTCATTCCCACACTTGAGGCATGGGTTGGTACTGACCAGAGACACTGGGCAAGAGACAGTGTCCTAGGACTGCTGTAAGACTAGCCGGGACCAGGCAAAGCGCCTAACAGTGTGTAGATGTAACCCATCTGTAAAAGGTTGACGGGGGGTGGTGGTTGCAGCTGGTTGAGCATCTGACTCTTTGTTTTGGCACAGGTCCATTCACCTGGCCCATTCACCTGTGCCTGCATGTGTTCTGTGGTGTGCTCTTTATCTCTCTCTCTCTCAAATAAATAAATCAAAAAAAAAAAAAAAAAAAAAAGGAAGTCAGGAAGGATCAGGAGACCTGCTGTTAAGGTCCCAAAGACTCCACCCTCCTCAACTATCCTCCGGAAGTAAAGTAAGTGGATGCCCAGGAGCCTCCTGGACACAAAACTTTCCAAAGCAAAGCTTTCAATTTCATACTGGAGAAAAGGTTGCTGTGCAAATTCAAGACAAAAAAGCCGGCCATGGTGGGGTGGGTTTGGACAGGGTTGGTCCTGTAGGGCTCTGGCCACTAAATGCCCACTGCCCAAACCAGGAGCCTGGAGTCTGTGCAGCCAGTGCTTCCTGAGGCTTCCACATCATAGCCTCACTCTGAAGTTTCCTCCTGGAAGCTCCTTACCAAGGGAGGCCACCTGTGAGCACCCCCTCACACACACCCCAGCTTCTGCCCCTCCATCCAGCTGGACTGAAGGATCCCCAAGCCTGCTCTCTCTGGTCTCTCCTGCACAGAGAGGAGTATGTGCCCCGGAAAGGAGGGTCCCTGAGGATACCTGAGTCCTTGGCCCAAAGACAGCTGGCTTGAGAATGTGGGGTTTCGGTGCTCTAGGCACAGCAGTTCCTAGAAGAAACAGGGTAGGGAGCTCCAAGGTGGAGGGGAGTCCCGGGAGTCTGGGATCACAGATGCCAGTGGCCCCCAAGTGGAAGGGTTTCAGTAACTCCAGAGGTGAGAGGGGCCAGGGGTCAGGCCTGGAGGTGGACAAGGACCACCAACAAGGGGTAGGGGGCCGGAGATGGAAGTGATCCCAGGGTGGTTGCAGGCCCAAAGTAGAGGTGTGGGGGTGGGGGTGGGGGAAAGGGGTCCATGGACCAGACAAAAATGGTATCCTGGGGCTCCTGGGTAAAAGGCACTTGAGGTGGAGGGGGCCCAGTGGGGCCCAGGCTGCGCGGGCAGAGCCAGTGCCTCTCAGGCTGGGGAGCCCGGCGATTCTGAGGGACAAAATTTTCCATCAAGTTCTGGAAAAGAAGCCTGTCAGCACAGGCGTCTCTCCGGGGTCCAGACGAGCCCAGTGGTGCTGGGCCCCTTGATGTCAGTAGGGCCCCACGGGTTCCCTGGATACCGAGAAGTGGAGCGAGGGCTGTGGGGCAAGGGCTATGGGGCATAGGAGCACCAGGCCGCCAGGAACCTGTCCGCGAGGCCCCCCTCCCGCTCCCTTGGACGAAGCAGCAGGTGGCAGCGGGCAGCAGGGCCCCAGTCTCCCTCTCTGCCTAGCGCCCCTACCCCTCCCCAGCCCCTCAGTACCTGAGTCAGCGGGGCACCGATGCACTCCCCCGCGCCTTGCCCAGCCAGCCCAGAACCCCTGCCTTCCCGGGAGGCGCTACTTGCCCAGGGAGTTTGCTGGGCCCACAGAAGGCGGTGGGCGGGGCAGGCAGGTGCGGGCGAGCTGTGGCGGGTGGGGGGCGGCAAACAGCAGTGCAGGCCTCTCTGCAGGCCCGCGCGCCCTCGCCCAGCCTCCTGTTCTGTCCTGTCCTGTGAGGGGGCTGGCTGCGCCCCCTGCTGGTTCCCGCTGCTCTTCTGCTGACTCCAGGACTCCAGGACCCCAGTCCCCGCCCAGTCCCGGCCTCCCTGCTGCTCCCTGCCTCTGCTTGAGCTCCAGGCTAGGCCCGCTGCTGCTCCTGGGCGGCCGAGCTGTGGCCCCGGTGCGGTGTGGCTGGCCCTTTTCTCTCCCCAGGGCACAGTGGAGCCGCGAGGGAAGGACTGAGGGGATCTTCCCTCTGCTCAGTGCCAGTGGACACTCTCCAGGGCCCTCTCTACCTGGTGGGCTCCACCCATGGCTATCTTGGAACCCCTGGAATCCCCTTCAGAGACCAGGTGAAGCCCTCCTTGGGGAATCCAGGCTCCTGGGACCAAGGCGAGTTGATCTTGTGTACTGCTGGGTTTGTTCCCTGGCCTGGCATGGATTGACAGTTGCTGAATTGATCTATTCTGGGGTCATTAAGGGCAGAGCAAAGAGTTCAGGGCTGGGATCCCCAGGCCTGGGGTCCACACAGGCTTGGAGCCCTCTTGGCTGTCCCTGACAGAATGACCAAAGAGGAACCCTCAGAAACATGGATCTGCCTTGAACTGGCAAAGCATTCAGGGACAGGAAGGGGAATGTCTCCTTCACAGAGTATCTGGAAGCCTGAAGTGGAAGATGGATTTGTCTGAGCCATGGTCATTAGTGTTGGGCCAAGGAACCCCTGGCTTGCTTCTCCTACCTGCATCCTAGGTCTAAAAGGGTGTCTGGGTGGCTCCCTCAGTGCAGCATCTGTCCAGGGTCCTGGGATCCATCCCTGCATCTGGCTCCCTGCTCAGTGCAGATCCTGCTTCTCTTTCATCCTCTCCCTCTACTTGTGCTGTCAAATAAAATAAAAAAAAAAGTTAAGAGGTGGGACAAAATGACGTGGAAGTAGGAGGCGTCTTTTCAACTTGTACCCCAAAATGAGCTGATTACCTACCAATCACCCATGAACTCCAATCACCCATGAAATCAGCCTGAGATCAGAATTATACACGTGTGGATCTCTACAGGGGGAGAAGAAGCCAGTGGGCAGGTAAAGCGGAGTGGGAACTGTGAACTGATATCAGAAGATAAACAAAAGGGGGAGGGAGCTACCAGAGGCAACCAGTTGGAAAGTAATACCCCAATACAAGCGAGAGTGCCCTGAGTCTGGGGACCAGCATTAACTCGGAGACTGGTTGAAAGCACTCCAAAAGAGCAAAGCATCTCTGGGGAAATTGTGGGAATCGGGGCGGCTAGGGACAGGGGCTTAAGTCCCTGGTCCCAGGACAGCCTCCCTTGGCACTGAGTCAGAGAGAGGGCGGCAGAGAAACCAGCTCTTGGTCCCTAAGCTGCCAGCGCAAGGAGAATGCATGGGGTCCATTTCCTGTGAGGGAATGGGAGCCACACCAGGCGGCAGAATGCAAGAGTCCTGCTATAGAGCCTGAGATACTCCCCTGAGAGAGGTATAAAGGCCCAGCCGGTGCCCTTTGATACACGCCCTTGTTTCAGAGCCTGCACCAAACTCTCGCCCCAGAGAGGTGCGCGAAGGCCCAGCCTGGTGCTCTCGGACCTGTGCCCCATTCTCAGAGCCTGAGACCTGCGCGCGAACCTCTGCCTTCCCTGAAATTGGTGCATGTAAGGTGGGCGCTCTTAGACCCAGAAAGACCGGGCACTCCCAGCCCGGGCCAGCGGGAAAATCTCAGTGTGCGATTGCTGCTTGGAACCTCTCTAGCGGTTTAGAGGTGCCCAAAGCTGCTGCTGCCGTGCTTTTGGGTACAAGCAAAAGATCCTCCATCCCCAGGGACAGCGACTTGGAACCTGCTCTGCCAGCGGCCAAGGGGGAACTTATTTGGGCTCTGCAGCCAGACTGAGGCTTCTCTCTGAGAGGGAGATCAGGGTGCGGTTTGTTTTCCTCTAAAACTACAAAAACCATCAAAAGCGGTCAAAGTGAGAAAAAAAAAAGTGAACAAACAAAAAACCGCCAGAGAACAAAAGCCTGAAAAAAAAAAAGTTTCCTCAGAGCCCACCCCCTTGAGGGGGGCGGTAGGACTTAAGTCAGGGAACATCATTGACTGAAAACCCACATGGCAGGCCCCTTCCCCAGAAAACAAACCAAGAAAGAAAAAAAAAAAAAAAAGAGAGAGAGAGAGAGAGAGAAAAAAAGTACTACAAGAGAACTACCACTACTACATAGGAAACTTTTATCTTTCATTCATTCCCACTATTCTGGTCCTTTTTTTATATATATATAGGTAATTTTTTTTTTTTAAAGATTTTATTTATTTATTTGACAGAGAGAAATCACAAGTAGATGGAGAGGCAGGCAGAGAGAGAGAGAGAGAGGGAAGCAGGCTCCCTGCTGAGCAGAGAGCCCGATGCGGGACTCGATCCCAGGACCCTGAGATCATGACCTGAGCCGAAGGCAGCGGCTTAACCCACTGAGCCACCCAGGCGCCCTATAGGTAATTTTTTTAACCCCAGCAGGATGGTGGAAGGGGTACATGGCTGAGTGCCTCCCGGGTCTGACCCTGTGTGACGCCACCCAGTGCCTGCAGCTGCCCTCTGGAAGGTGTTGCTTTAGTGGCAGAGCCGGAGGGCACCAAGCATGTGTGTGTCTCCAAAGTCCTGGGCACCACATCACAATGCCTTCCTGAGAAGCAGAATCAAGGACAGTTGCTGATCTTCATTCCTTCCTACCAAAGGTATCTCATACACCATCTTTGGAAGTTGGAGCCAGGGGGCGCCTGGGTGGCTCAGATGGTTAAGTGTCTTTCTTCAGCTCAGGTCATGATCCCAGGCTCCTGGGATGGAGTCCCACACATTTGCCTCCCTGCTCAGCTCCCCTGAGCCTGCTTCTCCTTCTCCCTCTGCCATTCCCCCAACTTGTGCTTTCTGGCTCTCTGTGTGTCAAATAAGTGAATAAAATCTTGTTAAAAAGTTTGGGCCAGGGGGTGCCTGGGTGGCTCAGTGGGTTAAGCCGCTGCCTTCAGCTCAGGTCATGATCTCAGGGTCCTGGGATCGAGTCCCGCATCGGGCTCTCTGCTCGGCAGGGAGCCTGCTTCCCTCTCTCTCTCTCTCTGACTGCCTCTCCATCTACTTGTGATTTTTCTCTGTCAAATAAATAAATAAAATCTTTAAAAAAAAAAAAAAGTTTGGGCCAGGGATGCCTTGGTGGCTCAGTTGCTTAAGCCGCTGCCTTCGGCTCGGGTCATGATTCCAAGGTCCTGGGATCGAGTTCCACATCGGGCTCCTTGCTCGGCGGAAAGCCTGCTTCTCTCGCTGCCTCTGCCTGCCTCTCTGCCTGCTTGTGTGTACTCTCTCTCTCTATCTCTGGCAAATAAATAAAATCTTTAAAAAAAAAAAAAAGTGTGGGACATACTCTTTAGCCATTCTACTTTCCCTGGGGTAATTTGCCACCTCCCTGAATTTACCTGAATCTTTTCCAAAATCTACTTATCTTCCTGCCTTCGTGACCATAATGAGTCTATAAATTTTCAATAGACAGTGTGAACTTACACTTGCTAATATTTGCATAACATGCACCTCTTTCGATCTCAAAGAAAAGCTTCACACCACAATGGTCTCTAATCTCCAATTAGTTTCTGTTCTGGGATCCCACTGGAATTCTATGCGCCTGTCCCCTAAATCCCATAAATTGTGGTCCAGTTTCCCAGCCAGCCAAGGAAAGCACATGGGAAATCTTGCTGAAGTATGAGTAAGAGCCAACGAAAGGGAACATATTTATCTGCCTCGAATGCTGGGATCTGAGGAAAGCAAGTTTCATTACAGACAAATCAGGAAGGAGGTGCAGATTGCTTTTTATGTCACTCTGGAGTGGAGGTCTGCTCACTCAGAGAAGCTCAAAATCTTCACAAAGGACAATGCCCCCCACCCCCAAAGTCAGCTGGGGATTCTCAGGAAAACTTTAATTGAAACTATTACGGATTCTCCAACTTCCCAAAATGCAGGAGGAACATCTACAAGCAAGACTGTCACCACTTTTAGGCAATTACACTTATTTACCTTTTTTCTTCCTAGAAAATCATCCTCTCTCCCAATCCATGATCTTCTTTTTGTAACAGTTTCCTAAAGAAGGAAACAGGTGTCCTCCCATATCAGTTCCATCCAAAATAATAAAATAAAAATCTTTAAAATTAAAAAAAAATTGTGATTTGTTGAGACAGAGCACATATGCAGAGGGACAAGCAGACTCTCCCACTGAGCAGGAAGCCCGATTTGGGGCTCGATCCCAGGACCCTGAGACCATGACCTGAACGAAGGCAGATGCTTAACCAACTGAGGCACACAAAATAATTCAATTTTTAATCACTTTGCCATAGACACTTTTGGGTGGCTTTGAAACACCAGAATCTCATGGACTTATCAGTGTCCTCTTCACCATCTCAGAAAAGGACTGGGTGCCTCTCAGAGGCCTCTCTCCCCTCCTGACCCAGGTCCCAGCCAAAGGTCCTTCACATTAGAGTATGAGGAACTGAGCGGGATGGGGTGTGGAAGCACCCTGGGGTGGGGTGGGGGGCTCTGGGGCCCTCCCACTCCCAACTTCAAAGACAGCGCCTGCTTTCCCCTGCCTCATATAGGTACCCTGGGTTTGCCCTCTTTAAGGTTCCTGGTTGCTGCAAAGGTCTGAAAATCTCCTAAGTAGCACAAAAGCCATCATGTGCATTTTGGCCACACGGGACAGAGGGAGTTTAAAGGAAGAAAGATAAAGCTCCCCAGAATGAGCCAGCAGCTCTGGGCTTCCCCGCACATCTTTCCTGACCTTCAGAACCCTGGGAAGGAGCCCCTTGGTGCAAAGTCACAGGGGGAGCCCACGCACAGCCCAGACCTCCTGCCCCAGGTCCTCTCCAGCCATAAACTGACCCCCTAGCCCCTTCCAAACCGTCTACAGCCTCAAACCACTGACGTGCGGTTCAGCACCCATCTCCAGAGCGCAGGATGCACGTGGCTTCCCGGCACCCTTCCGTGGCCGCTCCCAAAATCACCGTGGGAATGTCGCAGCAAGGAGAAAGGGAATCGATTTTTATCCTCTGGGTTGTCTTCCCTCGTAGCCCCTCAGGAGTCCCCACGCAGCAATGCCGCGTGGGCCCTACTGCTCTGAATCCACTTCCCCGGAGGAATCCGCTTTTCTTCAGCGTCTGTGTCTGCAAACCCGGCTCCTCTAACACCCCCCACCAAACGTACCAAGAACCAACGGGGGAAGAAGTTCATTTCTGGCCGACAAGCCTTTAATCCCTGAGAGCTGTGGCTGATGCAGGAGCAGCTTTTCTCCAAATGGTGATTTCGATACGAGGTCGTTTTGCCTGCCGGCCCCCAACATCCCTGACGTGTGGCTCCCAGGGGCCTCCCCGCGGCCAGGCCTGAGAGTGGAGCCCACCCTTGGGCTCATTTTCCACTGCGCTGAATCCAGGCAGTGGCCCCGTCTCACTACAAAGGGTGCTGAGTAATGAGGTGCCGCCACCAGGAAGAGAGGCAGCAGGTCAGACAGATCTGGAGATGACACTGGCCTTCAAGGGCCCCTCACAAGGGAAATACCATTAAGTAGCAGATCTGAACAGATATACTGTGTTCCACATTCACGCCGTAAGGATGGGGTTTCCTCGAGCCCTAATCAAAGAAACTCTTTCACCCGAGATCACTTGACCAATCGGTGACTTAGTTTCCTTATACTAAAAATGAGGATAACAATACATCACAAGATTGTTTTGAGGAGCACACACGTTACAAAGTGTTTAGAGGCACCTGGGTGGCTCAGTGGGTAAGCATCTGACTTCAGCTTAGGTCATGATCTCATGGTCCTGGGAGAGGGCCGTGTCAGGCTCCTTGCTCAGCGAGGAGTCTGCATGTCCCTCTCCCTCCCTCTTCACTTCCTGCCCTCTCTCTCTCTCTCTCAAATATATAAATAAAATCTTTTAAAAAAACGAAGTTCTTAGAACACTAATATGCACATAGTACAGGACACACAAGCACTTGTTAAACAGATAAAAGGGTACAAGAGGCTGGCTTCCCTTCAGATTTCTAATAGGCTCCTGTCTGGGGGTCTCTAGCTCTTAGGAAGTGGGCAGGCCGCAGAAGCCCAAGATTGTAGAGTTCCTCCGAGGCCAAGTTCAGTTTTCTATGCAGGACAGAAAACCTGTAAAACACATCCCAGACTTGCTTCGCTGCCTTCCTAGTAGGGAATCCGTTCCCTCAAGAGTGGTCCAACCTCTCTTCCACTATTTGGGATGTAGAAAATGTTTAGACATTTCTCCATTGGTGCTGATTCCATCCTCATTTTTAACAATCTAGCTGTGTGTTCATCTGGTCTTCTGTTAGTTCCTTTATTCAACAAACATAGAGGACTCACCGTGTCCTAACTGTGACCAAGACATCCAGCATCTCATCCCACAAAGGAAACATATTAGCAAATGTGGCAGCAAAGAGGGATGGGGTAAGGCAGTGACATCTGAATCAAGATCAAACTAACAAGCAGAGTCTGCCATGAAGAACATTCCAGGTACGGGCCCCATAGGCATGAAGGCGGAAATGAATAGATTATGTGCAGACAGCAGGACAGGGGACTAAGGGGACACTGGAAAGGAAGGCTGCGGAGCAGCTGTCGGCATTGGAGGCCTTGCGAAGGACTCTGGAATTCCCTTTGGTTTCAGCCAGAAGCTACATGAAGGTTTAAGCGGGGAATCATCAGATTAGCCTATATTTGTAAAAGATCTCTCCTCTTCCACAGAAGAAATGGGGATGGGGTGGGGGTGTCCACGAGCCTAGAAGCTGGAAATGGAAGCAGATGAAGTTTCCAATATCCTGGCCAAGGAGTGAGTCTGTCGCAGTGAGAGTGTCAAGATTTGCAGTTCTAAACTTTTTAGTAAAGTGGCTTATTAAACACACAGCTAACTATTGCCCGGGGTTCCTACTTTTGTAATAAGTTTTTTCTGAAACTCAAAAAGGGGAGAGGGGCTCTCTGCACCACGTGCCAGTCGGGGCGGAACATCATCGTCACATTACAAGGTGTTTTCAGAGCCTGTTATCCTTTTAGTACGACATCCCTCCCACCCCGAGACAACACCGTGCCTCTTTCCGCCAACAGAAGTTGAGTTTTTCCCTTTCCCTCTTCCTTCTTTCGAGGGCAGAGCTCAGGGCTTCTCCAGAGATTCCATCCTAAGTTCATAGATCTCACCGAGCCGACCACATTCCCCTCCCTGTGGGCGCCAGGTAACGCCAGAAACATCTGTATCTGCACCTGAACATGGGACCTTGGATCCCAGCTACAGTTACTTGTGCTGTGGTAACAAGGACATCATGTCGCGTTTCAGGACATTTTCGTATATAAGGCCTCGGGTCGAGATGCTCAGGGTAGGAAAAGGGTGGGTTCGCCCCTGGGCAGAGTGGCATACCTTCTCTCTCCTCCTGGCCTTTGCCCAAGTTGGAGATGCCCTGTTCCTTCCTCTTCACCTGAGTAATCATTATCTCTGCTTCCAGAAGCAGCTCAGGGGGCCACCTCCATCCGAGGGGCCACCTCCTCCCCAACCCCGCTGGACCAGGTGACCCTCCCCAGCATTCCTTATAAATCCCTGTTAACGTTGATCCCACTGCTTCCCAGAGGCTCTTTCTCCTTGTCTTTACTTTGTCTCTCCTGCTGGACCCCAGGAGACAGGTCTCACTCATCATTATATCCCAGCAGGGTTCAGTATGTTGCTGAATTAACACATGGCATGTCCCGCACATCGCTGGCAGCTGGATGAACTGGAACACAGTGTGGCAGCATGTACTGAAGCAGGGGTTCTCAGAGCACCAGGGGATTCAGTCTGTGAAGCATCTGCCTTCGGCTCAGGTCATGATCCTAAGGTCCTGGGATCCAGGTCTGCACCGGGATCCCTACTCAACAGGGAGTTGGCTTCTCCCTCTCCCTCTGCTTCTCCCCTCCCTCTCAAATAAATACATAAAATCTTTTCAAAAAATAAATTTAAAATAAATTTTTTAAAAATTAAGCAGTTGTTCTCAGCTGCAGGTGATTTGGCTCCCCAGGGGACATATGGCAATGCCTGGAGAAACGTTTGGTTGATGTAATTGGAGGAAAGGGCGCCACTGGGCATTTGGTGGGGAGAGGCCAAATTGGAGGTGGCCAACATCTGGCCATGCACAAGACAGGCCTCAGCAAAACATCACCCAGTCCACGAGGTCGACAGGGGAGACCCGCATCTAATCTAGGACCTGGAAAACCTTTTCCTAGGTTTACATGATCAAGGGAAATGTATCTGTCCATCAAAACCACAAGAATGTCTAAAGCAGCTTATCCTCGGAAGCCCCAAACTGGATGCCATGTAAAAGACCATTAACAGGAGAACGGATAACCAACTACAGTACCTACGTGATGGAAGACAACAGACGATAACGAAATTTAAGATGCCACATACGCGACAACAAGAAGGAATCCACAGATGTCCTGAGGAACCGAACCACCAGAGCAAGGTAACAGGCAAACTTGATCGCTGGTGATGGAAGAGAAGCAGGGGGCAGGGAGTGACTGACTGGGAAGGAGCAGGAGGGAACCTCTGGTGTGCTCAGAATGTTCCTGATCCTCATCTGGGTAGTAGTTACACACAGCGTGCCACATGCTAGGACTCATGTGCTGTGTGTGTGTATTACACCTCAGCAAGCTTTACCAAAGGCAACGGTCCTCTAAGAGCCCTGGCGGGCAGGAATCACACACTGGAGCAGGTCGTCCGAGCATGACTTTCTAAGGATTTTGGTGCACAGCCGGCAGGAGCATTGTAGATATGTTTATGGAGACCTATTTCACCACAGACACCAAAAACCTTACAGTGGGTCCTTGATTCAATTCTGCTTCTGTCATTTTCTGCTAAGGATTGTGCTACAGATGTGCACACAGACTTAGGTTTCAAGAATATTTATCACAGCAGAACAAATACAAGAGGGAGGCAGCAACAACACGGACCCAGAGGAAACTGTGTGATACCGCGGACTCATTAAAATCGACATTTAAAAATGTAAATGGAAAACGACTACAATATATTAATTACAATTAAAGAGCAGGTCACCCAACAAGCTGACACCTAAGATATATGAAGAATATACTCAATATGATTAACTATGATTAGCTAAGGTCATGAGGGGTTATGGGATTTCTTAAAATTTTATCATTTTTCCCTAAAATGTACATATATTACTTATTAATAAGAAAAAATACACAATCACACTTCTTAAAAATAAAGGTGAGTTTTCAACTCTAAAACTGAGTAACAGGGGCGCCTGGGTGGTTCAGTGGGTTAAAGCCTCTGCCTTCGGCTCAGGTCATGATCTCAGGGTCCTGGGATCGAGCCCCGCATCCGGCTCTCTGCTCAGCAGGGAGTCTGCTTCCTCCTCCCTCTCTCTGCCTGCCTCTCTGCCTACTTGTGATCTCTATCTGTCAAATAAAATAAATAAAATCTTTAAATAAATAAAATAAAACTGAGTACCAGACCCCACACAACTCCCAGATTCCCCATGGATTCAGAGCCCTGCTGCCTGCAGAAGCGCTCTATCGACGCTCATCACAGTGGCTGAGACAGATTAAATAAAGAGATAACATTGCAGATTTCCTGTCTCTTATCCGACTGTGCAGATTGGTTACACAAATCCAAATCCATACATGCATTAGATCTCACTGAACTGCGTACGCCCTGAGAAAAAGACCCTGTAAAGCAATTCCCTGTAAAAATACAAAAGTATTTCTGACAGCAAAAGTTTTCAGATGCTGTAAAGAAAAAAAAAAAAACTAAAAAGGCACGACCTTCCCTGATTTATCAAGTCTCCCTCGAGAGAAGGCTACCACTTCCCCAGGTAATCTCATCGCCTCAGACAAAACCATGTTTCTCTGTGAAGTGGAGGTGATCGCAGCTCTCTCGGAGTACTCGCAAAGGTTTGGCATGATTATGAAACGGAACACTATGACCGGGGCCCGCTGGTTGTGGTCACCGTTATGCCCACAGCCTGAACACCACCTCCCTCCAGGAAGCTCCCTTCTCTGAATTCTGTGTGGTAGGGGCACGTGGCTGACTATTAGGGAGCACTGCATAAGGCGTACCCTGTCGCTTGCCCAGACGCCCAGCTCCTCCCGGAGCCACCGAATGCCATACAGAGTTAAAGCTGGGAGCAGTGGCTCACCGTGGACACCAATGATGAGGGCTCAGGTACCTCAGCTCACAAACCCATTACAAGCATATACATTTAACTCTAGCTTTAAGATGTTTCTCCTCTTACTTCTCAGTCAAAAAAGACTTTAAGCCGAGTAAACCAACAACAAACCCTAAGATAAAACATTTAACCGTGTTAATTTCCTAAGGCCTATGTTCATCTTCAGCTTCTCAAGGTCACACCTCCCTGCTGAATGATTACCAAGGGTTGCTGACACGGTACACAGAAAAAAATAAACCTCTTAGGATGTCCAGCCTCTAAGAGAAAAAGCAAACAGCTCAGAATGCAGCCAGCCACGGCAAAGGAACCACCGACAAAGCCAAACACAGAGGGGCCCCTGAGCATCTGGGAATCTGCCTGTTCCTTTGCCTCCTCAGAGGAAAGGAGTCACAAGACTGCTCAGAATGGGAAATGAGAAGGGCAGAAGCCCGGAAACCAGCGCATCCTGAATTTTGTGCTGCTTCCAAGGAGTGAGCCCGCCTGCTGTGCTGCTGTGTCAGTTATTTACACAGTGGGCAGGTGAGGCTGACAGCTTGAAGGGGTTATTTTAGAGGGAGAGCTGTAAGTCTGATCAGGAGAAGGTTCTGGACCCTGGGGTCCCAGCACGCATCTCCAGCTTCCAAGCTGACCCTCCCTTCAGACAGGGTTTAAGAGGCAGCAGGGCAAGCATGGTCTTTGTATTTAAATCACCTCAAGGGGGCCCATATCTCCAGGCACAACCAGAAGCCAGGGAGGAGAGGGAAGGGGGAGAAGGAGAGGGTACCTCCACTCCTATCTGCTGGCTGCACTTCTGGAGTGCCTGATCCAGGAAGCTAAATGTGTGGACAGAACAGAAGGAAGAATCTGGGAAGACTGGAAGACTAGAAGAGCTGTTCGTGGACTAGTCTCAACCTGAACCACAGAAACACCTCTGCCTCCCTGCCCTCCTCCCCTCGGCTGGGCACCAGGTGCCTCCCTACTGCACTCCAGATGCAGATCCAAGCTCAGGGGTGCCCAGTGCCGATGCCTCTCTCTGGCGCAGGGACTCTAGGGCATCAGCGGGACTCCTAGACAGCACCTGTGATCTCTAATTTAAAACCAAAACCAAAATCCCCAACCAGCCCAATCCAGCCCAAGCAATACATATTTATGTGTAAGACACCTATGCACACATACACATTCACTTATCTACACACACACACACACACACACACACACACACGCTTTTGCAGCAGAAGGCAGGCATGAAACCGGTTCCCTAAGTCCTTTGCTTTCCTCATCTGCTTCTAGCAGCAACAGCCATTTCTGCTACGGATTTTCCTATTCGAGGGTTGATCACAGATCCAAATGCCACCATCCTGTTTGCCACCCTTTCCTACCCCACCGGCCCGCTGACGTCTATCAGTGAACCAGGGAACAAAGATGGAAGACAGGCCCAAGCTGCCTTCCTAAAGTGGGATTATATTTGACACTTTAATAAACCTCAGAGCCTGAGTCTCTATGCTCTCAGACTGGCCAGGGTGCAGCTCTCACTCTTACCAAACCCGTCCATCTCTCCTCCCCCCACCGCGGGGCACAAGGGTTTTCTCTGCCCGGCATCTATTTCCAGGCCCCATTAAATCATATCCCATTGTTCCAGGCCATCTGAACTCATGCTTAATAAACCATCCACCTCACCCTTCCGCCACCACCCCGAATTTCCCACAGGGAAAGACTGTTTCAAGAAGAAAAGGAAATTCTTCATTAGGGCTGGATTTTAAAAGCAAGCTTCCACAAAAAACCAGAAAACAAAATTGGGTATAAATACCATCCAATAACCACTAAATGTCTTTGGTTAAAGCACCTGCCTGCCTGTGATTCTCAGGTCCAGATGTGAGCTCAGTGCACATCCAAAGGAAGCAGAATTTGAACCTGATGCTAAATGACAAATGATCCTGAACTTCATGACCATTTAAGTGCCACAGTGGCTAGACTAAATTGCTCTGATGCAGAATTTCTCCCAAGTATAGGTTACTGAGAAACATAATATTGCTTGAAAATGTATTTAGGTGTGCTCATCCTTCTCAGACCAACACTCATGGCTCTTAGTCATAACCAGGCTTAAGCTAACACGATTCCCCTATTTTCCCCAGAGAGGGAGGGAAACAAGAGGACATGTCTCTCATGTTCCAAGATCAAAAACTGGATCACAGCACTCACAGCATCAAGTCTGCCAAACCAGAGCTCTGGGTATGTACAATTCTTAAAGAGCTAATTGAATGGAAAACAGCCATCTGGGGCTGGAAACCCTTATGACATTCTGGGAAATGTATGGGCTTTAAAAGGATTATGCAGGGTGATGTGACTTTCAAAATTCCCAAACTCTGAACTGAAGCCTAAATGAGAATATGTTAAATTCACCCATTCCAAAACACAGCACAGTTGACTCGGACCCTAGAGCCCAGCTGTAGCTCAGGGTGTCCACACTGCAGCCTGTCTGTGGGAGGTCTGCAGACCACTCCCTGCTGAGAGAGTCCAGCCAACCCAATCAGCCTACCAGCAGGCTGTGGCACAAGGTCCAGATCCTAGCCCAGGCACCAGCCAGGGCTTCCTTTGGCCTGCCCTCTTATGGTTGAACAACAATCATGGAGAGCCACAGGGAGAGCGGCATTGGGTCCAGTATGGCCACTCCCTGGTCCTCCACAACACTGGTTGCACACTCTTCAACACAAGAAAATGGTGTGCAGAAACAAGGGCCTGCCACAGTAGGCTGTCGAGCAAGGAACAGAAAGCATCAGGGGACAGGTGGGACTGCTGGCTGGTCTCCACCTCTCCCAGAGGGCAGAGGCCGCAGAGCTTCTGCAGGCTAAGCAGAGACATGTCAGAATTACCTTCCCAAAAAGTAGGCAGTAAAGGAGGATTTCAAGCAGCCACAACCACCAGCAGGCCTGCGACCTCCAGATATCAGGGGCTTGACCATGACCGTGTCGGTAAGCAGAACACACAAGTGCCTTCTGGAGCGAGAGAAGACAGCTTAACGCTGATAACTGGTCCTCTCACTCTTCTCTGCTCTCAGCAAGTGATCCTGAAAGGGATGGACAAAGTTGGTCAGATTCACTGGAGAAAACACGAGCCAGTGAAGAAGTCCCGGCTCGCACTAGGCCTCCCTCCAAAGGCTGGCTGCCCCACCCCTGGCACCTGGGTAACCCTGCTCTGGGGCCATCCACACAAAACGATTTACGTACCCCCCACCCGCAACAAACACACACAGACACACACACACAGACACACACACACACACACACAAGCTGCATCGGGCTTTAGGAACCTAACTCAAATGCACCCCTAACAACAACCCCACAGATGTGACTGGGTTGGACACTCCCAGCAAGGGAGGGAAGGCCCCCCCCTTGGGTCCTTGCCAGCGGCAGGGTGCCACCTGGGCCTCCGCCTCATCCTCTCCATCCGCGGGGAAGTCGGAGCGGCCCCCACCAACCACCACCACGCAACCAGATTGATACTCGCACTTCAAATCCCCGCTGCCAGGGCCCCATCTGTGTACTGACCGAAAAGCCGCCCTCAAGCAGCCGGCCCGCGGAGCTTCTGGAGTTCTCCCAGCCCCGCGCTCACGCCTCCCCAGGCAGCCCCCGCACCCGCGGGCCGCGCCTTACCGCCAGTGTCCACGAAGCGCGGGGGCGGTCGGTCCCGCAGCGTGGCACTCCAACCCGCGCTGGCCTCGTCCTCGTCGGACTCCTGCCTTCGGGGGCGTCGGGAGGCAGCGGGGGGCCGGGGCGCTCGTGTTCGGCCTCGGAGGAGGCGGTGGAGGAGGAGCGCGAGGCGGCGGACGTGCTGTAGAAGGCGCTCCCGCCGCTGTCCGGCGGGACTCCCCGAACACTTCGTCCCAGATGTGCAGGCTCTCGTGGCGCGCGAGGGCCGCCTTGAGCAGCGCCGGCGCCCTCCTCCGCGCGCTCCCGCCGACCTGGGCCATGGCCCCGGCCGCCGCCCGCGCGCCCGCCCCCCAGAGCGCCTCCCAGCCGCACGCGCCCGGCACCGGGCCCGCGCCGCGGCCCGCCGCCCCCCACCAGCGCAGCCCGCAGCACAGCGCCTGCCGCCCCACGCCCGCCCGGCCCGCCATCTTGGCCGCCTCGGGCCCAGCGCCTGAGGAAGCGCCCTCGGAGCTCGGGCGCCGCAGGCTGTAGGCCGCGGAGGGACGCAGGCCGCGAGGGCGGGAGGCAGGGGCTGCGGCCGGGCCCAGGTGCCGCCGCTACCGCCGCCGCTGCGTCTCCTCGGCGCCCGCTGCGTCCCGCGCGCCCTCCCGCCGCACCCCGCGCTCCCTGGCCGACCTTCCCGGGCGCGAGCCGCCAGAGACGGACCCGCCTCCTCCCACCTGAGGCCCGCCCGCAGCCAATGGGGAGCAGTCCGAGGCGGGGCCCGCGCGGGGCACGCCCCACACCCCTCGGCAGAGCGGGGCGAGGAGAGCAGCTGTGGCGGCGGCGGTGGCGGCAGGGGGGAGGGCGGCCGGTGGCTTCCTCGCCTGCGGGACGTGTGGCCCGAGACGGCCACCCGCAGGCCCCGCGCGGCCCCGCAGGGGGAAGGGAGGATCCCAGTGGGTGTCGGGGGTTGGGGGGGACGCAGCCGGTCTTCCCGCCGCCCCAGCCGGCTCACGGAGCGTGAAGCCGGCGCTCTCGGTCCCCTTCCGCAGTCGGCACCGGCGGCGGCGGGGAGCTGTCCGCTCCGGTGGTTCTGAACCAGGCGCTGCGGAAATTCCAGGTAGGCGCCGGGCCTGAGGGTCACGATTCCCGTGGCTGCTGTGGCTGCTGCTGCTTCGGTGCTCCACAGCCGGCTGTACCTTGAGCTCTTGCAAGCACAAGGGCTATCTGGCTTCCGGGAGCCTTGCTCTAATAAGGAGCCCTCCTCGCTGGTTCATTCCTGGGGTCAGGTGGTGACTCAGTCTCGCTTCAATACCCCTGTAATTTCAGGGGGTCAACATCCGATCTTAGTCATTCCTTCCGTCTTTGACCTTTGACATCTTTAAACTCAAAATATTCATTACCTTCCAAATATTAATTACTCTAACACCACCACTGCAACATCTTCACCCATACATTTGACACACTTGTCTGTTAAAGTACGGCACAATCACCCAGGCTTCAGTGTTCTGATAAACAATAGATCAGAAAGGTTTCATCCATCCCTCTGCCTTGGCCAGGAGTGCGTGGCACTCATTCCATTGATGACGATACACGTGATCAGGCGTTTCTTGCTCCTCTCTCCCTCCCACAATAATGCAATAAGTCACAATGATGGTAATTGGGCCATAAAGTCACTTGCACTCTGAAATAAAATAAATCCACAGAGATGTGAAGGGCTTGCAAATCCTACTGGGTATTAACTAAATAAGGATTACACGAAAGGGAAAGGCATATTGCTATTTCATGCATAAAGGATGCAGATGCATAAAGGGTGAAGATGTTGGTACCACCAGCTAAGGTCGTTCTAACAGCAGGTGAGCAGCTTCTGCTCTCGCCCTCCCCTCGCAAGCCCCTGTTTCCTCCTCCCAAACCAGAGTCTCTGTACCAGCATGAATTCCTGATCATCACTGAAAGATGATATATAAAAAGGAAAGGATTCACATGACATTGCTTTGTATATGAATTGGCTGATATACGTGAAATTGTTTGCAAAGCATTTCAACTCCGTTGGAAGAATTGTGTCACAGAAAAGAACTGGTTTCCAGCACTTCTCTATACTGTGTTAACCAGGGAAAGATTCTGAAGAGAATTCATACAGGTAATCAGACTTAAAAAGGTCATTGACACATAGATTAAAGACGAAAAGTAAGATTGTGTAGCTCAAGTTCAAATTCTGCAATTCGGAATTCTGTAATACTCCTGTAAAATTTAATGACATATATTTTAAAAAATAATTGAAAGGGATCAAAACACTGAAATACATAGGCAAGAACTCCTTCTCTTCTCCAGGCAGCCAATGAAAAGTCAGCAGCTAAAGTAAGTATTTTAAAAACAGTGGCTTGCTTTGCTACCCAGAGGAATCAGGAAGTAGAGTAGTAACAGTTACAAGGATGGAATCAGTCTTCCATTGTGCCAAATCTGCATTTGTATGGTGCTAATCCCAAAGAAACCTTAGAGTCTTTGTGTTTATGAGCTCTCAAGTGCTTGTAGCTCACAGAGCATGCAACACTGGGAGAGGATTATATGGTCACAAAAGAAACAGACTGGGAAATCAAATTGTTATCCAAACCCTGGCCCAACAAAAATGAGATGGCTATGTCCATTTAGAATCAAGGGTTTAGCAACCAAGTGCTACTTTGTTTAAACAAATGTTTCCGACCAAGAACAGTAAAAATACTTCAGCCTTTAAAAACAGGTGGCTGATTCTCCTTGTGAAAGGAGGGGAGGAAAGGGAAGAAAACAACTGGAAAACAAAAACCAAAAAACTTTCCCATCTGCTTGGCAACCTCCTACTTGATGCTATGATTATGGTTCTACATTATTAAGTTTTACAAGTAATGTTTTCTGGGAGGATAATTATAGAACCAGCATTATACTGAGATCTTTTAACTTTGAGTCATTTAAACACATCTTCCAAATAATACAACTTTGTAATATAATTAATTTTAAGATTAATTATAATTAATATTGAGCTTTTGGTTCATAGTCTGCACAAAAGGCTCCAGGGTAGTAAGAACAACCCATTTCTGTAGTAGATTCCTTAGGCTTTGTTAAGCCAGGAGGTTCATGCTCTTTTGAAACTGGGGATAATAGCCATATTTCATTGAGTCTTGGCCTCCTTTCCTGGTATAGTTTAATAAGAAACAAAAAATGCTACCATTCAAACTATGATACAATGTTTTCTTTTCATTAATATTTTAATTTAAATGTATTCAAAAAGCTCTTTGGTAAGTATTTAGACAGATTTTTATTACATATGGCCTTAATGCATACATAAAATAAAAGTTAAAATTTTTGGTTAACGTTTTTCCAAACCTCACATTAAGAATCTCACTACTTTTATTTACTTTCTAACTGAGAGATTTCAGTGCCCAGATTTTTCTCACAATATGTTCTTCTGAGCCACCCAGAGCTTTTGTCATGCTGTACTTAAAAAATTATTATTAGACATATACCTGACATTCAATGTTAGTTTCAGTTGTACAACATAGTAATTTGACAATTCTATACATTACTCAGTGATCACCACAGTAAGTATATCATCACGTCACCATATAAACTTATTATAATATCATTGGCTGTATTCCCAATGCTGTACTTTTCATCTCCAGATGAGAACAGGAAATTATTTTATTTATTTTATAACAGGAAATTTGTACCTCTTAATCCCCTTCACCTATTTCACCCATCCCCCATCCACCTTCCCTCCCATAACCACCAGTTTGTTCTTTGTATTTAAGAGTCTATTTTTGTTTTTTGTTTTTGTTTTTTTTTTTGTCTGTTCACTTGTTTCTTTTTTTATATTCCATATAGATGTGAAATTACAGGGGCCCCTGGGTGGCTTAGTGGGTTAAAGCCTCTGCCTTTGGCTCAGGTCTTGATACCATGTTCCTGGAATCGAGCCCCGAGTTGGGCTCTCTGCTCGGTGGGGACCCTGCTTCACCTGCCTCGCTGCCTGTCTCTCTGCCTACTTGTGATCTCTCTCTCTTTCAAATAAATAAATAAAATCTTAAAAAGAAAAAAAAAGGAAGTGAAATCATATGGTATTTGCCTTTCTCGGTCTGACTTATTTCTCTTAACCTAATACCTTCTAGATCCAGCCATATTGTCACAAATAGCAAGATCTCATTCTTTTTTATAGCTGGATAATATTCCATTATATATCTATATACACCATATCTTTACCCATTCATCTACTGATAAACACCTGAACTGCTTCCATATACTGGCTATTATAAATAGTGCTGCAGAAAACCTAGGAGGGCATATATCTTTTTGAATCAAGTGTTTTTATTTCCTTTGGGTAAATATCAAGTACTAGAATTACTAAAGCATATGGTAAATCTATTTTTAATTTTTTTGAGGAAGCTCCATAATGTTTTCCACAGTTGTTGCACCATTTTACATTCCCACTAAAAATGTACAGAGGTTCCTTTTTCTCCACATCCTGGCCAACACTTGTTCTTTCTTGTCTTTTTAATACTAGCCATTCTGACAAGTATAAGGTGATAGATCTCCCTGTGGTTTTGATTTTATTTTCCTGATGATGAGTGATATTGAGCATCTTTTCACATGTCTATTGGGTGTCTGTATGTATTTTTTGGAAAAATGTCTATTAAGTCCTCTGCCCATTTTTCAATTGGATTATATGTTGGGGTTTGGGTTTTTTGGGGGTTTGGTGTGTGTGTGTGTGTGTGTGTTCTTTACATATTTTGGTTATTAATTCTTTATATTATTTATCATTCACCACTGTCTTCTCCCATTCTGTAGGTTCCCTTTTGGTTTTGTTGCGGGTTTCCCTTACTGTGCAAAAGCTTTTTATTTTGTTGTAGTCTTAATAATTTATTTTTGTTCTTGTTTCCCTTGCCTAAGCAGACATACCCACAAATAATGTTGCTAAAACCAATCTCCAAGTGATTACTGCTTATTGTCTTTTAGGAGTTTTATGGTTTCAGGGCTCTCATTTATTCATTTAATTTTTTTTTTTTAAGTAAGCTTTACACTGAATGTGGGACCTAAACTCACAGCCTCAAGAATAAGAGTCACATGCTGTAAAGGCTGAGCAAGACAGGCACACCTCACACTTCACATTTAGATCTTTGATCCATTTTGAGTTTCTTTACGTGTATGGTAAAAGAATGTGGTCTAGTTTCATTCTTTTGCAAATGGCTCTCCAGTTTTCCCAACACTGTTTTTGAGGAGACTTTCTTCTGTTACATATACCTGCCTCCTTTGTCAAAGATTAATTGACCATATAATTGTGGATTTATTTCTGGGCTCTCTATCCTGTTTCCGTTGATTTATGCGTATATTTTCTCCCAGTACCCTACTGTTTTGATTACTATAACTTTGTAGTATATCTTGAAATCCAAGAAACTGATACCTCCAGCTTTGTTCTCCTTTCTCAAGATTGTTTTGCATGCTACACTTCTTATAAAAGTATTCTGAGGTCATCCATTCTGCTTGGTTTGATGCTGGTAGGGTTTCTCTTTTTCTTTTTTCTTTTTTTTTTTTCCTTATCTGAGATTTTTATATAATAACCAGTTTATTTTCTTTCTTTAAATGGTCCTCAAAAGGCCTGTGGCTTGGCATGCCAAGGGATGTAGATGACCAGTTGTACCCTAGGAGCAGTAACCACATGGCACAGGGTCAAGCTGTGGTAACTTTATAGGGACTTCCACCTGCTCAGCCCCAACTATAAGACAATTCCTGACATTGGAGATGTGAAAGAAAATGGGAGGGGAGGGGCATCTTAAAATCCATAAAATATGGCATATTGTCTCCTGTTTGTACTTTTACAATTTCTGATTTTGCAAATGGCCAAGCTGCCACAGGGAACAAAAATGAGTTCCTAAGGTGGCAGAGACTGACCTGGCCAGCCCTGTACTGCACAGGCTATGCGTTACTGGATCAGTATGAATGGAGAAAGCAGGGGTGAGTCAGGGAAGCTGCTGCTTCTCCCTACATTGCCTTCATCACCCACAGGGAGGGGGCCCAAAGCCAAGGAGGACCTCCTGGAACTGAGACAGGGGAGGGGAAAAGAAAGCTGAACGATGCCACAGCTGCTGAACCATGACCAAAATATGGGGGAGAAGGCTGGAGGCAAATGTGCATGGTACACCGTGACATTTGAGTCCTAGGTGACATAGAAGCTTAAGGATCCAACCTTGCTCAAACTGATTTTACATGATGATTTTATCTACTAATCAACCCAGAGATGCAGAGAATGAAATAGGGCAATACTATAGAAAATGCTTGAGAGAAATCTCTCTTATGATTGAGATAACCTGATATTTCCATTGATTCATTGATTCATTCATTCATTCATTCGTTCAACAATTATGTACTGAGTATTATGTATCAAATCCTCTTCTGAACACAGAATAAATCAGGAAAAAAACCCACAAATACCATTTTTATAGCACATGCATTCAAATAGAAGAGAGAGAACAGACAGTAAATAAATAAATATATAATATGTCAGCTGTTGATAAGAAGTCAAAAGTAGAGAGGGACAGAAACTATGTTGATTGTGATGGTGCTGGTGCTGGCTGTGTGTGCAGTTAGGGGAGATTACTCTGATAAGAAGACATTGGCAGATCCTTGAGTGGATTCAGAGAACAAGACGGGTACATTTAAGAAGAGGAAACAAGTGCAACGCCCCAAGAAAGGCACGCACTTGCTGTACTCTGTTAAACACTAAGGAGGCTGGTGAGCGGAGGCAGAGACAGCTGAGTGAAGAGGTAGGAGATGAATTGAGAAGGAAGTTGAGTGTTAAATTTTGTAAGACTGAATTTTGTATTGAGTGAAGTGGGGAGCCATTGGAGATCTTAGAGCAGAGAAATAACAAGGTCTGACTTTTGTCTTAAACGGATTGCTTTAACTGCTGAGTGGAAAATAAACTAGAACAGAGCAAAGATGGAATCCAGAAGACCAGATAGGAGACTATTACAATAACTCATAGAAGACGGTGTTTTGGACCACAGTGGGAGTAACTGAAATGTGGAGAACTGGACAGATTTAGAATATATTTTGAAGATAGAATCCACAGCTTCTACCAAAGAATTAAACGTGGGCAGTGAAAGAAAGAGATGAATCAAGAATGACTCTACAGTTTCCTGTTTGAGCTATTGCAAGACCAGCAGAGCTCGAGAAGAATAAGAGCTTGGTTTTGAACATGTTGGGTTTAACTCATCTAGGTAGATCTGGAAAGCAGGCAGTGGAAGAAAGCTCAAAATCCAGGTCTGGACTGGAGGTGGAGGTGTGGAGTCATCAGGAGATAGATGGTAGAAGAGGGACAGTCACCAAGGACTCAGTGTAGACAGAGGAGAAGTCTGATCTTGGGTCCTGGAGCACATTCATAGTCAGAGATCAGGGAAATGAGAAGAAACCCCAAGTGGAGGGGCTTGTCCTCACTCAGAAGGGATTGGAGTAAGGGTTCCACCCAGGTAAACTTAGTGGGATTCTGTGGGTCTTCTTTTCTTACCGATTTTTCTTTTCAAGATTTATTTGAGAGAGAGAGAGAGAGAGAGCAGGAGCACACACATGCAGGGGGAAGAGACAGAAGGAGAGGGAGAGAATCTCAATCAGATTCCCCGTGGAGCATGGAGCCTGACGTGGGGCTCGACTCCATAACCCTGAGCTCATGACCTGAGCCAAGATTCACACGCTTAACCACTTAGCCACCTAGACACCCACCCAGTTTGTTTTTCATTCTTTTTTTAAAATATTTTATTCATTTATTTATTTGGCACAGAGAGAAAGAGAGAGAGAGAGAGATCACAAGTAGGCAGAGAGGCAGGCAGAGGGAGAGGGAGAAGCAGTTTTACTGCTGAGCAGAGAGCCTGATGCGAGAGCCCAAGACCCTGAGACCAGGATCTGAGCTGAAGCCACCCAGGTGCCCTCAATTTACTTTTCTCAGTGAAGTCATCAGAATGGTCGGTCATCAGCTGTATCTGATGGAAGGTGTTCAATTCTCACTCTGAACAAAATGGCTGTACATTAGAATCACTGGGAGAATTTTAAAAGCACACTTATATCCAGACCCTAATTGGATATTAATCTAATTGGTTCTACACCAATTAGGTCAGGTCCTTTGGAGGTGGGCACTCCTGTGTTTTAGAGTCTTCCAGGTGATTCAAAAGTGTGGCCAGTGTTGAGAAGCCCTGGCTTAAGGTTGGAGGAAAGAAGATGTGAAATAGTCAAAATATTTCACGAGAAAAATGGAGATTCTGTCGGTCAGGGAAACATACTTGGATTTGTGGCTGAGAATTTAATGTGAAAGGGGCGCCTGGTAGGCTCAGTGGGTTAAGCCGCTGCCTTCGGCTCAGGTCATGATCTCAGGGTCCTTGGATCGAGTCCCACATTGGGCTCTCTTCTCAGCAGGGGGCCTTCTTCCCTTCCTCTTTCTGTGATCTCTTCCCTTCCTCTCTCCTACTGTGATCTCTCTCTGTCAAATAAATAAATAAAATCTTAAAAAAAAAAAGAATTTAATGTGAAAGCTTCCAGCATTGTTGCTTTTCTCACCAACCACCTTCAGCTGCCAGGGACAGACATAGGGTGGACAGAAGTTTGGGTTTTTACCAAGGTGGGGTTTTATCAGGTATGTATGATGTATGATGGAGGTGAGAGTATGGGACAGGGATTATAGTTATGGGAGTGGACTCTGTGCCCTCTGCGGAGGCCTGTGAGAATTTCGGGTAAGGATCAAGAACCACAGAAAATGAAATAGGGGGACGCCTGGATGGCTCAGTTGGTTAAGCAGCTGCCTTCGGCTCAGGCCATGATCCCAGCGTCCTGGGATCAAGTCCCACATCAGGCTCCTTGCTTGGCAGGGAGCCTGCTTCTCCCTCAGTCTCTGCCTGCCACTCTGTCTGCCTGTGCTCGCTCTTGCTCCCTCTCTCTCTCTGACAAATAAATAAAATCGTAAAAAAAAGATTCTCTTCAAAAAAAGAAAATGAAATAGGTAAATGGATTCTTCTGAGTGACTTAGATAATTAATACTTCTTGAAATAATTTAGTGCAGCCAGACCCCTGCAAAGCAGCACAAACAACTCTGATGAGTGCTTCTTCCCAGGGCTTCAATCAATTGCTTTCAACAAGTGAACATTGAGATATTTAGAGCAAAGGAAAAAAAAATAAATATTGGAAGTTCGCATTTTTTTAAGATTTTATTTATTTATTTGACAGAGACACAATGAGATAGGGAATACAAGCAGTGGGAGAGGGAGAAGCAGGTTTTTCCTCTGAGAAGGGAGCCCGATGCGGGCCTGGAATCTCAGGTCTCTGGGATCATGACCTGAGCCAAAGAGCAGATGCTTAACAATTGAGCTACCCAGGCTCCCCTGGAAGTTAGCTTTTTACATTCTTGGAAAATGGGATTTTGTACATTTATGTCCTTTTTCTGTCCCCTTGTGGATATTTTCCCTCTTGAAGCACACCCAACCCCTGCTCCACAGTTGTCCAGTAAAAGAAAGGGATCTGAGTGCCATCCCCAAAGTTCACTTGCGTTTAAAGGAGAAACAATCCTGGGAAGCTGTTTTACACAAAAGAGTAGATTGCTCAGTTGTAGAAACTCAGGTATTATAAGAAAACGGGAGAGATATTCGTTACTAGAAGGGGGACTTGCTCAGCGTTTCTAAATTCACATTGGTAGATTGTTGAACTGTTGTAGGCTGAGTGTTAAAATCACATCTTTCCCTCTGTTTTCTTACAGAGACAATGATGGTTCTTCCAAGATTGTCTGTGAAAGGCTAGGCACCTGCAAAACCACACATTAGACCTGAGCCATCACCCAAGTAGAATGTAATCCGCTCTCAGATCATAGGAGAAAAAAGAGAGAGAGAGAATCCCAAGAAGAAGCACTCAAGTCAGGATTTTCATCAAATTTAGTGCACGTCTCACCATTTATCTTCATTTGCGGTAATTTTTTAAATAAACACTAATGTCGAATTGCCCTGTGTTACAACGAGCAACTCAATTATCAGAAAATCACGAGTCTCCAACGTTTGTTCTAATTACTAAAGCAGAAGAGTGGACAGAGTTTAGAAAATTTTCAACAAGGCTTAAACAAGAGAGATTTTCCACTTTTTTCTAATCAGGTCAACATAGATACCACTTTCCCTACAACCTTGTAGGCAGTTGGTATTTTTCAGAGATATCATTTGGTTCTTTATAGAAGGCTTAAAGTTGGAGGTCCATAAAAACAATAATCAACTTTTATGTGTGCCTTCTATAGGCCAGGAACTGTGCTAAATGAACAGTATCTAATTTAATCCTCCTAACAAGCCCTGTGAAGTCAATACTACTGACTATTCTCACTCCAAGGGGGGGGCAAAGCAGATGCTTCGAGAGTTGAACTCAGTTTTCCAAGTTCATACAGCTCGTATATGATGGAATCAGGACTTGAGCTCAGTCTAATGCCAGGTTGGACCCTCAGTGGCAGCTACTCTAGTTTTTTTGACCGTCACCTGCTTCCCTCCCCCACCCCCGCCCCCATCTCATTCCCATTTAGGGATAATCAGCCATACCTAAATGACAGTGGCCAGGCAGGAAGGGTGGCTACTGGGTTTAATTATTTATATCCAGGGGGAAGAGCCGCCTCGCCCCATACGTTCTGCTTCAGCTCTTGCCCTGCCAGGGGAGTAGCCATCCTTCAAACCATCAGTGTTAATTGCTGGTGAGGGATGAATTAGGCAGCAGGGGTCACACACAGTTTACTAGTCATGCATATTTCTTTCAGAATACCTAAGTACCATTCCCTTGGAGATGAGAAGAAATGATGGGAGGGATGTTAAAAGGGACTCCCAGAAATATTTCTGGACCAGTCATGATCACTAGCCCTTATGATACTCTTGGAGTCATTTTACTGGTTCTTGAAATGAGTGCACTTGCCCTAGGATGGCTTGGCCCCTCCCAGTAAGCAGAAGCTCCCAGGATGGGTCAAAGATTACTTTATTTGCTATAATTCCGCAAGTTGAATGTATCTCTCAGCCATTTCCTGTGAATGCTATTATGGGGCAGGCACAGGGGGATGACTATGGGACAGAAACATATCAGGTGAGAGGGATCCTATGCTTTTGTATGAAGGAGAAGCCCATTCTCCTTGGTGATGGGAGTTTTCCTTCTGCTCTGACTCCTGCCCAGCTGGGATCAGTGGGGAGCCTCCTCCTTTGGGCGACAGGTCTCTTTCTTTCTAAATCTTCTTTTTTGGGGCCAAAAAGCAAGACTACCCTTCTTTTTATCTTTCAGCTTTTTCATCCTGGCCAACGACACTCAAACACCATCGCCCCCAATTTGGGCTGCTAGACTATGACAAGAGGCCACATACTGGATATATTACCTCAGGGCCAGTGTTTGGACTTCACTAAACCTTAATTGTAACATCTGAGAAGGGTTGGGGAGGCGGATGTTGTGAGGATTCATTAAGACAATGTTAAATTTTTATCACGGAGTCAAGAAAGATCTCTTGTTAGGAATGTGTTCAATCTTACCAGGATAGAGGGCAAAATAGCATTTTACATATATTTTTTTAATAAAGTATTTCTTTTTAAAAAATTATTTATTTGACAGAGAGACAGAGCAGGAATACAAGCAGGGGAGTGGGAGAGGGAGAAGAAGTCTTCCTGCTGAGCAGGGAGCCCAATGTGGGCCTCCATCCCAAGACCCTAAGATCATGATCTGAGTGGAAAAACGACGCTTTAAGGACTGAGCCACCCAGGTTCCCTGCAAAACAGCATTTCTTTAAAGATTTTTTTTTTATTTATTTATTTGACAGAGAGAAATTACAAGTACACTGAGAGGCAGGCAGAGAGAGAGAAGGAAGCAGGCTCCCTGCTGAGCAGAGAGCCCGATGCGGGACTCGATCTCAGGATCCTGAGATCATGACCTGAGCTGAAGGCAGCAGCTTAACCCACTGAGCCACCCAGGTACCCCCAAACAGCATTTTTTAAAAAGATTTTATTTATTTATTTGACCGACAGAGATCACAAGTAGGCAGAGAAGCAGGCAGAGAGAGAGGGAGAAGCAGGCTCCCCGCTGAGCAGGGAGCCTGATGAGGGGCTCCATCCCAGGACCCTGGGATCATGACCTGAGCTGAAGGCAGAGGCTTTAACCCACGAGCCACCAGGCACCCCGGAAAACAGCCTTTTAAGCAATATTTTTATTTTTATTTTATACATATATATGTAAACAGAGAATTGAATGTATACATATAAATATAACTTGTAAACACATTTGATATATAATTATGTTTATCCTAGGACGCAACACTGCCCTCCTGAGCAGTGCAAGAGGGTGGGTTTTTACAAAGAATCACCAAACAGCTTGACCCAACTGAATGGCCTGCCTTGCGCTGCTGCTTAAGAGAAAGCCTTGAGTTGGGAAAGGTTTGACAAATACTGAGAAAAACCAGTCAATTAATATGTTAAAAACACTACCCAACCACAGTATGAACCATTTAGACATATGGCTTTAATTTTGACTTTAGTCTCCAAAGCCTAGGGGTCCCTGGGGAAAGGGGGCAGAGGGAGAGAAAGGACCAGCTTCTCTGTGGACCAGGTTTCTGGGGTTGCTCCCAGCCCTGCCCCCAGAGGGAATGCCCCCACCCAGGGCTTTGCTCCCAGAAGGGCCCCTCCCCCAGAAAGCCCCTTCCCAAAGGGCCCTGCCCTTTGGCCACACCCTCAGAGGTCCCATTATCCACCCCCAACCCCCTCACACCCCCCTACCCTGCCAAGCACCGCCCTCAGAAGGGTTCTAAGGTGAAGTCAGTGTGCTTCTCTCTCAATGTCTAGGAATTACTCAGTTTTATTTTTGACTTTGTGTTTTTTGAGCGAAGTGGGTGGTGTAAGGACCTACTTTATATTTTTATATTTTAGCCAGAGGCTTCCTTTGAGGTTACACAATAACCTTGTTGTTTAACCCTTAAGCTGTCCCTGCTCCCCTTCTCCCAGGGGACTTACTTAAAAACAAGTCCCAGAAATCAACCTCAGGTAACAAAGCCCAAATACAAGGGTGGGTCAGGCCAGGTAAGACATCTGATCAGTGGAGGGCTGCATACTGTCTCCCTAGCTACCAAGGAGTATGGGTCCCGCCCTTTGTGAGTCTTTTGGGCGAAAATCCTAACCAAGGTGATAGGCTAGGTCAAATATCTACTAAAAGGTAAGTTGTAATTCAATTGGTCACCTAGCATCACTGTGCAGCTTTCTCTGTGTGTTACAATTTCATTGGCCACCTGTGCATGACCAGGCCCAACCGCATGGCCTATGTCCTTAAAAGCTAGTCTGTAAAGGAGAGAGGGGTTGACTTCTCTGTAAGAAAAGTGGCCCTGGCTGGTCAGTTTGATTCTTGATGCTTGGTGCAAAATAAAGCTTTGTTTGACCTTCGCTTTGTATCAGTCTCGCTCTTTTAATCATGGACCCATTATTGGGGCACAACAGGTGGGATAGTGGAGCACGTACATAGTGGAGGGCACAGCCCACTGTGGGTATCCACCATTCCTTGCCTGTACTGCTCATTTGCATGTACTGCTCGCCCTGCCCGGTGAGCACAGCATGGAAATGGACACCTCGTGAGTGGTGGTCAACGAGACTCGCTGACCACGTGATGTCTATGACCGAGTCAACCGGAGCTCGCCTTCCCTACAGACCAGAGCTTGCTCTGAGCACCGGCAGGAGGCGGTGGCCTCTTGTGAGCAGCCCAGAACCCTGTCTTGTCCTTTCTCACTCATGTCACCTCCCTGTGTTAGCCAAGCCTTGGAAGTGGTGACTTAGGAGGGAAGGGAAAGAAAGGCAGCCCCTGGCTCCTGATCCTGTCAAGTTCCGTACTCATCAGGAAGCCGAGGGCAGCAGGGTTGGTGGAACAGGTGTGAGTCCCCAGGTGAGGTAAAGATGGCAGAGCTGGTCTTGTGCAGGATTTCTACGGTTCTGATAAGAAGAGGGCACGTGGGTGTGCCCCAGCTGTGGAATCCCTGCGTGAATTATTTAACACTGACATTGCACCCTGTGAAGATGAATGGCATAAATCATGCCCATAATCATATTATAAAATTTTTATTTGCTTGGAATGACATTAAATGCAAATAGAAAACAGCAGCCATGCCCCTTCAGAAGACAGATGATGGAGGAAATGAGCTTTCTATTTTAGTACCTTTAACAAACACTTCCTCCCAGTTTTTGCCCAAAGGGCCCTATATCTTCATTTTGCATGGGGCTTGTAAATTATGTAGCCAGCCCTGGGGACAGCTGTGCAGTGTCTCAATGACCCAGTGCAGGGAATGTCAGGAGCCTCCCTCCTTGATACAGTAGTATTACACAAGCCCCTGAAGCTGAAACAGAACTTCAGGATAAAGTCTGGGGGGGAGGTCCTCAAATTTCTGAGTCATGGGCTGTCGTAAACAAAATAACAGCCGGGTGGCTTAGGCAACATACAATTTATTTTCTCATGGTTCTGGGCGCTGGAAGTCCAAGATCAAGGTGGCAGTAGGGTTCGATTCTTCAAACGTCTCTCCTTGGCTTGCAGATAGCTGTGTTCTCCACTCTGTCTTCAAACGATTTTCCTTCAGTCTGTACTGTCTGTGTCCTAATCTCTTCTTCCTGTAAGCACACCAGTCCTGTTGGCTTGGTGCCCACCCCCAGTGAGCTCATTTTCCCTTTATCACCTCTTTAAAAATCCTGTCTCTGAATACTGCCACATTCTGAGATGCTGGGTGTTAGGACGTCAACGTAGGAATCTGGGGGCATCCAACTAAGCCCATAACAATAGTCAAAACTGGATCCGAAACTGAAATTTAGACTCATTTTAAAATGCTAAAAGTGTATATATATAATTATTGTGGTAGGCCTGAGATGGTTGGTAGGCTGAGATGTATTTGTAACCTTTGAGGGAAACATCCTTTGGAATGATCAAAGAGAGCTTCTATGTAATTCCATACATCCACAATTAAACCCCAGAGCTTTTTAATTTGGAATTTGGCTGTTTTGTGCTTGGTGGTCACCAAAACCAGCCTAGGGCTTTTCTTTTGTTTTGGCAGAAAAGTAGGAGGCAGAGGACTTGAGCATTTAGACCTCTTGCTGCTCTTTGGTTTAATCATACTCTACTGAGTTGCCCGAAACTAATTAAGCTCTTGGCTCTGTAGAGGAGAGATGATGTTCATTACATGTCATTGGCCACAATGTTCCTTTTTAAAATTGTTGTTAACATTTGTGTTATTTTTCAGTATAAGAGACAAGCTTTATCTTAGTTTGGGCTGGTGTAACAAGAGCACCATAAACTAGGTGCTTTAAAGACATACTTATTTCTCTCAGTTCTGGAAGCTGGGAAGTCTACGATCAAGACCCTGGAAGATTCCGTGTCTGTTCAAGTGCCCACTTCCTGGGTCACAGATGACCATCTTCTCCCTATAACCTCCAAGGTGGAGGAGGCGAGGGATCTCTGTGGGGTCTCTCTTATGGAGACACTAATCTCGCCCATGAGGACTCCACCCTCATGACCTAAACATCTCCCAAGGACCCCATCTCCTAGTTATGTCCCTTTGGACATTGAGTTTTCAACTTATGAATCCTGGAGGGATACACTGTCTACAGTGAGCTTCGTCAAACATCTTTTATGTTCAAGGCACTGTTTTTTGGCAAAATTAATCATTTCCTACACATCCTTTGAAGCAAGAGTATTTCTGCACTTTGCCTTCCTTTAGAACCTTTCTCTAGAGAGGATCCTAAAAAGTTCAGAAAAGATGCAGAAGAAACCTGCTGGTTAGCTCGTTTTTCACAGTAGAGCAGAATTCATTTTGAAGTAGGTTAATCTTAGAAATCCAGGCGAAGACACTTCGCTTGAAAATCATCTCAAATGATTAGTTTGTTTTGTTAGTAGGAGTAATAGTAACTATAAAATCAATAGAACAACTTTTTGTTCTACTGTGGACCTACTGTGTGCTGGGTACCTCGGAGCACCTGAGTCGAACCATCTCGTGATCCTTTCAACAGCCCACTGAGGGTCACACTGTCTTCTCCTCCACGTTATGGATGAGCCTTAAGTCTGGGCCAGAAATGACACAACTTTCCCAAAGCCATATTGCTACTGAGGGGCCAGCTGGGATCTACCTGGTGCCAGAGCCTGTGATTGCAAACGTGGGCTGCACTAGCTGTTCAGAACAAAGGACTGTTCATGGAGGTGACACAGCTAACCCGTGAGACCCACCACCCTTTTCCCTAAGGTCATCCCGGTACAGCCTGCAGTGATGGCCCGAGTTAAGCATTTGAACTTGGTGCTGCAGAGGGCGTGTTTTAGGGACAAGATTGGTGTTAAGGGGGTCTAATGAAGCCCAGAGGGAATGGAAGGAAACAGGACTTGGGGAAATATCTGGGTCCCTGGAGCTGTGATCTCCTTTTATTACTGTGCACCTCTCTTTCACAAAAATAAATACATACATACATACAAAAAATATTTGCGGACATAGCACAAATTTAAGCAAATTTTTAATAAATTATAAACTCTACTACTCTACTAAATTATTATAAAAGGCATGCAAAAGCTAAACAGTTAAATGGATGACATGAAATATGAATAAAACTTATAATATTTTCTTCCAGCCCCTTACTGGACTATTTGTCAAACTCCCTTTGGAGAAGACTTTTTAAAGATTTGTTTATTTATTTATTGAGAGAGAGAGAGACAACACGTGTGTGCACATGTGAGTAGGGGGGGTGGGGCAAAGGGAAAAGGAGAGAAGCAGACTCCCCATTGAGCACAGAGGCCTCACTAAGGGCTCAATCCCATGACCCTGAGATCATGACTTGAGCCAAAATTTTGAGTCAGACATTTAATCAACTGAGACACCCAGGTGCCCTGGAGAAGACTTTTTAAGAAAGAGATAGGACACTGGATTTATAGCAATAATTCCTAGAATTAATCTTTAAAAGTGGGAAGATAGAAATGGTTTTTTAAAATTTTTTTAAAGATTTTCTTTATTTATTCATAAGAGATGGGAGGCAGAGGCAGAAGCAGGCTTCCCGCAGAGCAGGAAGTCCAGAGTGGGACTTGATCCCAGGACCTGGGATCATGACCCTAGCTGGAGATAGACGCTGGAGACACTGATAAACCAAACTTTAGGGAAAAATACTGAACTTTACTGGGAAGATGAAGCAGAACATCAGCATATGGCAGCAACATGAGTTTTAGATAGTTGTTGGTCACCCAGAAGGCTTAAGGTGGAGAGAAAAACAAAAGGCTGTAGTGACCCAAAATTGTCCGAGTTGTGTAATTTGACCCAGGAACTTCCGGGTGACATAAAGATTTGTTTATTTATTACACGGACAGCGCCATGTGGGGACAGAGCGAGGGGGAATGAGAATTCCATACAAACGTGTGAGTGGCTCTTCTCCCATCTCCATGGGGGAAGGAAGAGATTGGGTTTACTCCAGTAAGCATGGTGATGAGTTGGTGAGGTAGGTTGACTAGATGTCTGGACACCTGAAAAAGCCAGCTAAGGGGGCTTCCTGGCCATCTTGTCAGTGTCTTATTGAAAGCTTGTCATGTGCAAGACTTTCTTTTAACAGGTTGCCAGGTGAATTGATGTACAAATCAGACTACCGGCCGCCATGTGTCATTGCTCAGGTGGTCCATGACACAGTGCCCTGCAACTAAGGGGATGCACTTAGCATTACAGACATCGTTCTGTCTTTGTTATTTTGAAATTTAGAAAATATCTTATTAATTTGTTCACCCCAAAGAGGCAATTTATTGCTTACTATGACAGTCTTTTGGTAGAGGACACAAAACTGCTTTCTTTGTTATGAAAATCAATGTGTTACACCAATTTTCTGAAAGATAGAAATGAATTGCCTCCTTCCAGCTGGGTCAGGACATAAGTGTACCCTATGTATTGGTTTTTCAATAGATTCCATTTACAGATTGTACATGTCTCTCAATACAGAAGACATTTGCTCACATTTATGTGTAGAACATTCCCGAACCTGGTCCAGGTTGCGGATGAAACCGTCACTCTGACTGGCAAGGCATAACGAAGAAGAGTTTTCCTGTAAACAATATGTGGTCATGGAAGGAATCAGCACTGCAATTCGTGGCTGATTCCAAAGGCTCTAAGAGGTGGTAGATGCACAGGCAAAGTGGTGACTTTTGCAGAGGAAGCAGGCTGGGGAGAGATAGCAAAACAGAAGTTTGAGAGGGCCCTAAAATCTCCTCCTGTGGGATTATTGGCCATTGAGCTTGAGAAAGGCTATGGTGAAAACTTGAAAGAGCATCAGATCAAACCCTTGGCCACTGGAGGTTGAAACTGACATGAGCAGCACTATCTCTATTCTTGACCCAAGGCCACAGGATGACAAGCTTTGCTTTTTCAATGTGGTCTCAAGTCTCTATACTGCCCTATAAAGAAAATAATACAAATAAATGCTGAGAGTGCAAAGTGTAAGCAGAGCTCCCCTTGGCCATTTCCTAAGTTTTGTCCACTCCGAAGTGAGTATCACTTTGGTGAGTGCATTGCAGGAAATGGCCTTAATGATCAATGGCAGACCTCCACTCCAGAGTGACATAAAAAGCAATCTGCACCTCCTTCCTGATTTGTCTGTAATGAAACTTGCTTTCCTCAGGTCCCAGCATTCGAGGCAGATAAATATGTTCCCTTTCGTTGGCTCTTACTCATACTTCAGCAAGATTTCCCATGTGCTTTCCTTGGCTGGCTGGGAAACTGGACCACAATTTATGGGACCTTAGGGAACAGGCGCGTAGAATTCCAGTGGGATCCCGGAACAGAACCTAATTGGAGATTAGAGACCATTGCGGTGCAAAGCTTTTCTTTGAGATCGAAAGAGGTGCATGTTATGCAAATATTAGCAAGTGTAAGTTCACACTGTCTATTGAAAATTTATAGACTCATGATGGTCAAGAAGGCTGGAAGATAAGTAGATTTTGGGAAAGATTCAGGTAAATTCAGGGAGGTTTTTAATTACCCCAGGGAAAGTAGAATGGCTAAAGTGTATGCCCCAAACTTTTTAAAAACATTTTATTCACTTATTTGACACACAGAAAGCCAGAAAGCACAAGTAGGGGGAATGGCAGAGGGAGAAGGGGAAGCAGGCTCCCCGCTGGGCAGGGAGGCAAATGTGTGAGACTCGATCCCAGGACCCTGGGATCATGACCTGAGCTGAAGGCAGACACTTAACCGACTGAGCCACCCAGGCACCCCCTGGCTCCAACTTCCAAAGATGGTGTATGAGATACCTTTGGTGGGAAGGAATGAAGATCAGCAACTGTCCTTGATTCTGCTTCTCAGGAAGGCATTGTGATGTGGTGCCCAGGACTTTGGAGACAGACACATGCTTGGTGTCCTCCGGCTCTGCCGCAAAAGCAACACCTTCCAGAGGGCAGCTGCAGGCACTGGGTGGCGTCACACAGGGTCAGACCCGGGAGGCACTCAGCCATGTACCCATTCCACCATCCTGCTGGGTTTGGAAGAGCGCTATCAAAGTCCCTGCTGCTGAAGGACCATCCAGAGTGACATGTCCCATGGGGCATGACGGCATTCCTTTACCCCTTCAGGTTATTGGCAGCAAGGCTGGAAATTTTTTTAATTGCCTGGGAAAATGATAGCAAACAGCTCCAAAAAGGAGTTTCAGAACGCAGACTTCATACTATGTTTTGAGTACATTTCATTCATTTGGCAGGTACTGACAGGGTGCTTAAGTGCCAGGTGCTGCTGCATTAGAAACGGACTTGAGAAGTTAACAGGAGGGGGCTCCAGCCCTCAACCAGCACAAAGTTGATCAATGGATGCATGTGACAGACAGAGCACTGTGACGGGGAGTACTAGGTGCTGTCATAAGAAGGGTATGCCTGGAGTTAAAGGAACACTCGGGGGGAGCCAGCACCAACCCTCGGGGAGAGCTGTGGGAAATATGATGGATGCAGATGGCTCCAGGGGAAACCAGAGAACTGCTTAGATCCCTGCTTCTTAACAGCTCCAAGTGCCCGCCGCTTCAGAGTGGGGGCTGGGCGAGCAGGGACCTGGGGTGGGCGCAGCGATGCCTAAGTTCCGACCTCAAGCCCCTGCGCTGTTTCACCTGTCCCTTTAGGAGTACAATGACATAGGATGTCACCAACGGAGGATCTACCCCTGCATCCTGGTACTGGGAAAGCACGCGAGGGCTGCGCAGCTGAAAGCAAGAGTTGGTAGTTCCAGTAATGTGTGCAGGGTTTTAAAAAACTATATACCGGAAAATATCCAGTCTTATTTGCATGTGTTTGTATCATGCACAATTTTTAACTGCAATCCTCCTTTTACCTTCTTCCCTGTTGTTAAGACTCTCCTCTCCTCACCCCTGCCTTTGTCCCTATAATACCTGTTGACAGCCTGGTGCTCATCCATGAGCTCATTCGCCTCTATCCACGCACGCATGGGGCTCTGTCACTGTTTAACAAATATGGGCTCATTTTATCTACCTCTTGATCTAGTGCTTCCCAGTTAATAATCCCTCCTGCATAACATCCTTCTGTTTTTATCTTCATTTGTATAAAGAATGGCTGCTCACCTTTTATCAGGTGCCTTTATTTTTTTATCAAATGCATTTATTGCTATGGTCTTAAGAGTTTTTTCACAGTTAATTTAGTGATGAGGTAAATCTTATTGATTTTCTGGTCTTGAGCTCCCTTTATTTTCCTGGAATGAATCCAAGTTGGTCTCAGGATATAGTCCTTTGATAGATGCCTGACTTCTGTTATTTGCTAACATTAGTTCATTTTCTGTTAACTAATCTGTCCTAAGCCAGATTTGTTAATAGCTTCCCCGTTCCTCCCTCTCAGGTTTGGGTATTAAAATTGTGCTCAGCTTCATCAAGTGAATTGACTGATTATTGTTTAATTGCCTGTTGCCATTTAACAGTAGAATGACAGTTATCCAGCTGCAAACCTGTCTGATCTTGGAACTCATCTTCTTAATTTTCCATTCTTGAATCATTTGGATGATTTTGTTTTCCTAGGAAATCATCGTTTCTTCTAGGTTATCAAATTGATTAGTATAAAGTGCCTTGCAGTTTAGTGATTCTTTTATATTATGCATTTGCTTTTATATCTCTGTTCCCAATCCTTATCTGTTTTGCAACTCTCTCCCTCTCTCTGTCCCCTCCTCCCTGAAACCCCCCTTTCCCCATTCCCCTTCCCTCTCCCCACCTCCTCCCACACCCCATCTTCCCCCTCTCTTATCCTTAATAGGGCATGTGAAGTTTTTTTTATTATTATTATTTCATTAGTCTTTCATAGAAACAACTTTGAGTTTATTTGCCCCTGATATTTTTTATTAGTTTAAAAATTTATCTTTATTATAACTACTTCCTTTCTTTGGATTGAGCTGCCCTTTTCTGATGGGTTTAAATGAGTACTTTCTTTTATTTAAAAAAATGTTTGAAATTGAAGACATTTGACACTAAAGTCTCCTTAGAGTATAACTTCTGGTGTCTTCTGTAAGTTTTGGTATGAAATAGTCTCCTTTCCATTGCTTTCAAGATTTTCTTCAGTCGTCTTATGATTTCTTCTTTGACTGAAGACTGTATTTCTTAACTTGTATGTAGGGCTGGTGTTGCTTGAGCTATCCGGCTTGCTTTGAGAGCTGGTATAGTTTTTCCTCTTGAAGTCAAGACTGGGCTATGGACAAACTATTCTCCAATGCCTATTTGCCTAAAGAGAATTCCTCCATGCCTAGATTTTCCAGGGGGAATTACACAATGTCTTTTGGCGCTCTGCTTCTGTATAAGTTGATGAGAATCACCTGTGCCTCTGATTCTGGACTTCTGTTCCTGCTCCCAGATGATTGTCATTTTCAGCCCCGATTTCTCAAATCCATGTTCAGCCCTCTTTTCTTTCTCTCACTCTTACTTCTCCTACAAGAGGCACCTCTTTCAATTCCTTGGAGTTGATGATTCCCTAAACTCATTCTCATGTTCCATCATTTTGCCTACTCTCAAGAATTTGCTTCCTTATTTTCTAGGCTTGTTCTTCCATGTCACTAATTGGATCCTCTACCTCGGCCATGTTCCTGGACATTGCATCCAGTCTCCTACCAATCTTCTCTTCAGTAGCTCTTTATGTTCTTTTATATTTTTAGTTTTATCTCTGTGGTTCGAGACTCTCTGATATCTTCTATGTTTTCTGATGTACAGAGAGTATCCAGGCCGCTGCTTTCAATCCCCTTAGGCTTTTTATATGGAGAGATTTCACCCCGATTGCCTAGCCTGGATAATTTCTTGTTCTTTTACCTTGGCATCAATTGATTCTTCCATCTTTGCCTTGGAACTAGGTCTCTGTATACCTCTCCGTATTTGAATATCTCATTCTGTCTTCTATCCTGAGGTTAATTTCTTTATAAAGATGAGATCCCGGAGTGACCAAGGGCTGACCCTTAAGGGATTTTGGTGTGTGTGTGTGTGTGTGTTTGTGTATGTGTATGGCATGCATGCCATCTGTTGTGTACGTCTGACCCTTCCTTGAGATCAGTCAACTGCTAGGGCCCTCCTTTCCTGACGTTTGATGTGTTTTTGGTCTGGGCTGAATATGCTGAGGTTTACCTAGGTGGGCTCTGGTGTGCCTGTGAAAGGAGACATTCCACCAACTCTAAAGAATGCAGGCCTGCACAATGCTGTGTTCAGAAGAGAGCATGTGGTCAAGGCTTTCTTCTCGTGCCCAATGGGAGAGTCTGTTCTCCGTGGACCAAGCATCTTGGACTGAGGAAGGCAGTCCTCCAAGTGTTCCATGGTTGGGATTTTGTGTTGGCAGGCTTGGCAGCAAATGTCCTCACTGTCCTTCTTGGCCAATAGCTCTGTCTTGATGCTGCTGGTGAGAGAGCCCTAAATTTCTTATGCCCCCATTGAGTCATTTCCATGAACACTGCCTCTCATGGATGCACTGCCAGGTACCACCATCTTCCCACTGCTTCTCCTGGTATTGTCTCTGATCATTGTCTCCAGGCTGTCTGCACCTGCTTGCTTGTTGGTGTCCTATGCAGGAAAAACGTGGTGTTCTTTCGAGCCAATGTCTGCCAAGTCTGCTGATTTGAAAAATCTAGCCCTCACGACTTGTGTTTCAAGAACTTGTGCCCTTCAGATCCTATGCTCATAACAGCCAATGGCACTGGGATACAGGTTCCTTGTGGGTTCCCAGTGAGCCCTGCTTTCCTGTGCCTTTGTCCTTTGAATGGTATCTCTGCCCTCTGATGCATGAACCACACAAATCTCCACTGAGCCATGTCTCCAACCTTCTCCCTTAGTCTCTGCGACTTCCATTCTCTTCGCTGTGGAGATTACTTTGTAGGCTTCAGGTCAATATCCACCCTGTTGCAGTTTATGTTGTCTTCTTTCTGTTGCTTTCATGGCTGAAGACAAACACGAGGTTATTAGACACTACTACCATCTCACTGTCCTCAATGTCACTGCAAATTCTTACTAAGACATAAGCCAGAATGAATTCTTCCACATGTCTCATGTGGCAGGGTTGCGGAGACCATTGGGCTTCAACACATCTATCATTCTCAAAAAGAAAACAAACAGACTGTTTGTCTCAGAAGGACAAAAACCAGAAGATTTCACTGCCTCAAGACAGTCAAGAAATATATGAAAAAGCAAGGGATATAGGGACAAAAAATCTATTCTTATGAGGCACAAAAATTTGGTGTTTGTTTGAAGGCAGTTTTGTGAGAATACGTGTTTTTCGAAGAGGAAAATAGATCACGTCCCTTGCAGAAGATGTTCCGAAATGAATGGAATGTGATTTTTCAAGGCATCTCAAATTCAGTTGCTATCCTTAAGAGACCGAATTCTTATCACTTGAAATTTAATTATAAGTGTTATGTGAAACACACACAGACCACACACACATTAACACTGGCACATGCACACACACCTGAACACACTCACAGATAAGACACGCAAAAGAGGGAGAAGAAGTCAGAATCACACTAAGGAAGCACCCCCAAAGAAAATACCATAAAGGGGAAATGCAAAGAGAATCCAAGTCAGAAGCCAACTGAAATGAGAATGTGAACTACTTACCTATCAATAATTCATTCAGTATTCAGGATTAAAGTCTCCCGACAATACAAGCACTTCATAAGTGTGCTTGAAATCACCAAAAAAAAAAAAAGGCAAAAAAGATCCATAAGAAAACAAAAATATTAAAAAGCTCGACCTTCTGTTGACAATAGGAAATTTCCTTCCTATATAAACATACATATGGCTTGAAAGCGAAGATATTGGGAAAACGTAGGTTACACTATTGCCAAGGGGAAGAGAGCCAAAGTGATTGTGCCTACGTCAAATGGAGCGATTTTATGCCTCCGAGTGACAAAAGATTAGCAGAAGGTGTTTTGTCTTGATGGAGCATCCAAACACCAGAAACCTGGAAGAATTGCCAACATATACACCAAAAACATTGGTTTATCTAAACGTTGGAAGCATATGAACAGAGAAGGAGGGAGATGGGGACTTTAATCCAATATTGTTGGGGACTATGATATCCACGTTAAGCACAGCACAGATCATCGTGATGGAAAGGTGTTAAGAAATAACGGACGTCCACATTGGCTCTCTAGACCTCCTGAGCTTTGGGGATCCATGAGTAAGATTGCGTATCTGAGGAGCATAAGATATGTTCTTCTCAAAGGCAGACCAAACTTTGTATATCACAGGTCATGATCTGGAGTCCAAATCCAGTGGTAATTAATGGAAGAGAAGTCAAAACCTATCCGGTGCACTTATGATCATGAAGGTATGAAAACGGGAAGATATCACTTTCAAATTGGAAATACAGCCAGACCCGAAAAGTTGGAAAACACAACACGTCACGAAATAGCAATGAATGTAAGAAAGAAAATCCAAAGGAAAAACAGAAAGAGCTATGAACAAAGGAATGTCAAGAAACTTATGGGGTGATGCCAAAACATTGCATGGGGAAACCATATAGGGATAATGCATGCATTTCCAAAATTTAAAACACCAAAAAAAAAAAAAAAAAAGTAAAGCAACCTACCTCGATGCTGAAGGAACAAGAAGAAGAAGAACCAAATTCCAAAGTTAACAGAAAAAATGAAATAATGCATATAGTTATCGAAATAAAGAAAATACAAACAAACCAATAGGAAAAAAAATCAGGAGATCTCACAATTCAGTGTCTTAATCATGAAGAAACTGCAGAAGCCATTACTGGGATAAAAAGGGAGACAAGAACACAGCTGAAAGTATAAAACAAATTGAGAACTGGTAGAAAGGAAAAAAGAATATCCTAAGAGACACATCCACACATTTATGCTAGCAAATCCAAGACCGGAGAGAAGAGGATAAATTATCAGACACATAGCAACTCCCAAGATTAGGTCAGGAAACCTACAAAATCTCAGCTCTCTAGTAGTGACTGAAGCGTTTGAATCAGTAATCCAACACCTGCCAACACACAGAAGGCCAGGTCCAAGTCATTTTCCTGGGCCACTCTTCTAGGTATTGAGCGAAGGCATTGCCATGTCCTCTCATCGATTCCAGAGATGGAAGAGGCGGGTAGACTATAAGTCACAAGGATAAAGACACAATTCAGAGAAGGACATTTTGGTAAAGCAATCCCATGTCATTTCAATAAGGAAAGATAATAAACAATATAATGCTTTCCTTTTCTCCCTGTGACTTCCTTTGGTTTTGAAAGGGCCAGATTATTTTCCTCTGAATTTTTGTTGTTGTTGTTGTTGCTGTTTTGTTGAGAAAGCCTGCCTATCATCCATCATCCGTTTTTGACAGAGTATTCACGGATGCTTTAGTTGCATGTACGTCCCCGTGCTCCTCCTAATATATGCCACAACTCCTGAACACCCCTTTAACAGTTCTCTTTTCTGTAACACTCAGCTTGGTTCTCAGAGTCCTGAGTCACTCCTGGTGGTTCTCATTCTCTGACTTCTTGCCCTTCAGTTTTCCCTTCCTTTACTAAGGGCCAAGGTATTCCTCCCGAAGCACATATTGTGGGAAGCCATATGACATTTCCCTTTGTCTGCTTGCCTTTTCCATTTCCCATCAGCAGGGTATGGGACATTCATGTCAAGGCAAGGTCCAGGGGTTCATTTTCTTCAACGGCTGAGAAATACTGTGTTGCCAACATGGACTGAACCTTCCTTATCCACTAGTCCTTGTAAGGGCATTGTGGCTCATTCCAAAGGTCTGCTCGAATGTGCCTTGCAAGTTGTCAGTATAGGCCGTCCCTTTCATTCTGACTAAAGAGACTTGGTCTGCGTGTCTATACCCGGTACCACAACAAGTATAGTTAATTAATGATGACAACGGGTGCAGTCCAGGCCTCTCCCTTAAGAGTTAGCTGTGATGCCGAAGGTCAGTCTCCTCGAAGACTTTGCAAAGGTAATTAAGGGAAAACCAGGGAGACAGAGCCCTAATCCCTGGCCATGCATTTCAGAACACTAGGAGATGAGGCCACAGACAGCACCGGATATCGAAGCCCTCACCTTTTTCCTCGAAAAGGGACCTTCCAACCTTACTCATCACTGACCCATAGGCAAAAGACGCTGACAAAGGACGCTCTCACCCACAGGATGACAAAACCCACGGAGAGCTGTTGATACACACGAGGTCTCTTGTGTCTTGAGCTCTCTAGAGATTTTAGTGGAAATAGGACACCTTTCCGTATCTGGGGAAATGTTGGCTTAAAGAAAGGTATACTGAACATCATTTTCTTTCTTCTTAGTCTAGAAAGGGGAAGTGGGACATTAACCCCCAAGACAACCTGAGTATTTCATCAGACTCAGAGGGCTCTTGTTCTGTCCTTCCCGGGGCTTCCTACCTAAAGCCATAGGACGCCAAGGTCATTGGAGAGGGACAGCTGCTACAGTGAAGCCAGCATCTGTGATGTCACAAAGCTTTGAGGTCATAGCAACCACTCCTCATCAACCCACGCCTGATCACTACACTTGGCTGGAGTAGTCATGGGTGGGACAAGAGGACACCAAGCCGTCCTAAACTGCTGGAGCTGCTTGGGTCTCAAATCAAGGCAGTTTGCAATGCGAGTTGGTGTCACCTTCTCCATGGCCAAGTTCGTAGTGTTTGGTCATGACTGTCAGCTCCAGTCCTCTGGACTCCAGAGAAAGGCAATCATCCACCATTCCATCTTAACCACGACAGGCCTAGAAACATTGTGGCCTCAAGCAAAGACTCAGGGGAGGAAATCTGAGCCCGGCAAAAGGGTCAGGCCCTCCCACCCTATCACGGTGCTTCTGAACAGGAAAATGGCCACCCAAGGAGAGCTCCAAATGAACCCCCGCAACCGTGCCAAAGCATGTCTGGAGTCTTCCACAGCGAGGACACGAGTACCTTGAGCGTCTCCACAAACGGTGCCAACAAGGCCTCCCAATCTTCAAAAATGACCATGCATCAAGGCAGACCCTTATCCTTAGGTCCAGGATGGACTCGTGTACTTGGAGTCCACAGGAGCAAACGGAGAGCATGTTTGAAGAGACCTAAAACCCAAGTGAAGCCATCTGAAAGACTTCCTAACCGTTTCAGGAAGACAACTTTTATGTTCAAAAGGACACATTGAAGAGGATTCTAATGTGGAAGAACCTTGAGCACTCCCTCAAGTTGGAGCAGCTACCCTCTGAGGAACTGCATGGAACTGTGGCAGCACAAGCCTGCATTCACCCTCTCATGATCATCCCCCAAATTGTTTCATGAGATAAGCAAACAGTGCCTCTTGCAGAAGATGAGCATGTTCTAATGGAGCCCAGAGAAGATGCACAATTGTTATCAAGGGGTCAGTACAGCACGACAGACAGCAGATGCTTCAGGTTGGTGAGGAGGTCCAGGGAGACAAAGAGCAGTAGAATAAATGAGGGAGCTCGAAGCGAAGGTTGGGCATTTTAGGATGGTGAGAGGTTCTCTGTACCTGGCTACCCTCCACAGGAACGTAGGCCCAAATTCAAGAAAACATCCTCTGGCACCAATCAATTAATGTACCCTGGTTTTGTTTTTGTTATCTTGTCAAATTATACACATGCATGTATTGGACAGATAGACAGAGAGATCGCAATCAGGGGTTGGAGCTGGAGAGGGATAAGGTTACTTGCCCCTGAGCAGAGAACCTGAGACCACACTCATTGCCAAGACGCTGGAATCATGAGTTGATCTGAAGGCCGCATCTGAACTGATGGACACAACAAGGGACCCAACCTTTGACTTCTGAATACCTCCTGGTTCTAGACAAGAACCGCTGCTCTGTCATTGTTCAGAAATGCAGGGGATAAGGATTTTGGCTTGGCCGGGTGTTGCTTGAGCTATCCGGCCTGCTTCGAGAGCTGGTATAGCTTTTCCTCTTGAAGTCAGTGACTGGGCTATGGACAAACTATTCTCCGATGCCTATTTGCCTAAAGAGAATTCCTACATGCCTAGATTTTCCAGGGGGAAGGACATTATGTCTTTTGGTGCTCTGCTTCTTTGGAAGGTGATGGTAGTATCTCCTTGCCTCTGATTGTGGACCTCTGTTTGTGCTACCAGATGAGGGTCATTTTCAGCCCCGATATCTCAAATCCATGTTCAGCCCTCTTTCTTTCACTCACTCTTACTTCTCCTACAAGAGGCACCTCTTTCAATTCCTGGAAATGATGATTCCCTAAGCTCATTGTCATGTCCCGTCATTCTTCCTTCTCTTTTAGAATTTGCTTCCTTTTTTCTAGACTAGTTCTTCCAGGTCACTCATTGGATCCTCTACCTCTGCCATGTTCCCACACTGCATCCAGTCTCCTACCAATCTTCTCTTCAGGAGCTATTTATGTTCATTTATCTTTATCAGTTTATCTCTGTGGTTCGAGACTCTCTGATATCTTCTATGTTTTCTGATGTACAGGAAGTATCCAGGCCGCTCCTTTCTATACCCCATCGGGCGTGTTCTATGTAGAAGTTTCTCTCTGATTGCCTAGCCGTGTTCATTTCTTGTTCTTTTACCTTAGCATCAGTTGATTCTTCCATCTTTGCCTTGGATATAAGTCTCTGTCTTCCTCTCCGTATTCTGAAAGCTCATTCTTTTTCCATACTGAGGTTAATGTCTTTAAGAAGATGAAATCCGGGAGTGACCAAGTGCTGGCCCTTAAAGGATGATGGGTGTGTGTGTGTGATGCATGCCATCTGTTGTTGTGTTGTTGCTGTCCCTGTCCTTGAGACCATTCAACTGCAAGGGCCCTCCTTGTCTGGCGTTTAGTGTGTTTGGGGCCCGGGCTGAATATGCTGAGGTTTTGCTTAGTAGGATCTGGTGTGTGTGTGAAAGGAGACATTCCACAACCCAATAGAATGCAGGCCTGCAGAATGCTGTGTTCAGAAGAGAGCATGTGGTCAAGGCATCCTTCTTGTTCCCTATGGGAGAATGTGTTCTCCTTGGACTAAGCATCTTGGACTGAGGAAGGCAGTCCTCCAAGTGTTCCACGGTTGGGTTTTCGTGTTGGCAGGGTAGGCAGCAAATGTCTCACCATCCTGTCTTGGCCAGTAGCTTGGTCCTGTTGCTACTGGTTTGAGAGCCAAACATTTCTTATGCACCCATTGAATCATTTCCACAAACACTGCCTCTCACGGATGCACTGCCAGGTCCCACTCTCCTCCAACTTCATCTCCTGGTATTGTTTCTGATCATGGTCTCCAGGCTGTCTGCTGGTGTTCCCTCCAAGAAAAACACGGTGTTCTTTCGAGTCAATTTCTGCCAAGCCTGCTGATCTGAAAACTCCAGCCCTCAACAATTTTGTTGTCAAGAACTCAGACCCTCCGTTCGTCACAGCCAATTGCACTGGGAAACAGGTTCCTTGTGGGTTCCTTGTGGGTTCCTTTGTCCTTTGCATGGGTCACTGCCCTCTGATGCACGAACCACCCAAATCTCCCATGAGCCATGTCTCCAAACTTCTCCCATAGTTTCTGCGACCTCCGATCTCTTACTCTGTGGAGTTTACTGTGTAGGGTTCAGGTCAATTTCCACCCTGCTTCCGTTATTGTTGTCATCTTCCTTTTGCCTTCATGGCTGAAGACAAGCACGAGGTTATTAGACACTACTACCATCTCACTGTCCTCCATGTCACCGCAAATTCTTACTGAGACATAAGCAAGAATGAATTCTTCCACATGTTTCATGTGACAGGCTTGCAGAGAGCTTTGGGCTCTTTCATATCTATCATTCTCAGAAAGAAAACAAACAGACGATTTCACTCCCTCAAGACAGTCAAGAAACATATGAAAAATAAGGGGTATAGGGACAAACAATACGATTCTAATGAGGCACACAAAATGTGGTGTTTGTTTGAAGGCAGTTTTGTGAGAATACATGTTTATGGAAGAGTACAAATGATGACATTCCTTGCAGAAGATGTTCTTGAAACGGATGGAATGTATTTTCAGGGCATGTCAAATTCAATTGCTAACCTTAAGAGACCCAATTCCTACCTCTTGAAATTTAATTATAACTTTTTTGTGAAAAACACACAGACCACGCACACATTAAGACATGCACATGCACACACACACGAACACACACACAGAGAAGACACGCGAAAGAGGGGGAGGAAGTGAGAGATCGCACTAATGAAGCATCCCCAAAGAAAATACCATAAAAGGGAAAGGCACAGAGAATTCAAGACAGAAGTCAACTGAAATGAGAAAATGAACTTCTTACCTAACAATAATTCATTCAGCATTCAGGACGAAAGTCTCCCGTCAATTCTAACATTTTGTAGGTGTGGTTTTACCTCTTTGTTTAGGTTTATTCCCAGGTATCTTAAGCTTCTTGGTGCTATAGTAAATGGAATTGATTCTCCTAATTCCCTTTCGGTATTTTCATTGTTAGTGTAAAAGAAAGCCTCTGTTTCTATACATTGACTTTTTATCCTGACACATTACTGAATTGCTATATGAGTTCTATTAGTTTGCGGGGTGGAGTCTTTTGGATTTCCCATATAAAGAATCATGTCATGTGCAAAGAGAGGAGCTTAATTTCTTCATTGCCAATTTGGATACCTTTTATTTCTCTCTGTTGTCTGATTGCTATTGCTAGGACTTCTAATATTTTGTTGAACTAGATTGGTGAGAGTGGGTTTACTTAAGTTTCTGATCTCAACAGGAAGGCTGCAAGCTTTTTACCATTGACAATGATATTTGCTGTGAGTCTTTCATAGATTTGATGAAGTTCATGAATGGTCCTTCTATCCTTATACTTTGAAGAGTTTTGATCAGGAACGGATGCTAGATTTTGTCCAATGCTTTTTCTGCATCAATTGAGAGGACCATGTGGTTCTTCTCTCTTCTCATATTGATTTGTTCTATCACATTGATTGATTTGCAAATGTTGAATCATCCTTGTAGCCCACGGATGAATCCCACCTGGTAATGGTGGATTTTTTTTTTTTTTTAATTTGCTGTTGGATCCTGTTCTAGGATCTTGCTGAGAATCTTAGCATCCATATTCATCAGTGATATTGGTCTAAAATTCTCTTTTCTGATAGGGTCCTTGCCTGGTTAAAGGATCAGGGTAATGCTGGATTCATAGAAAGAGTCTGGAAGTTTTTCTTCTGGTTCAATTTTTGAAACAGCTTCAGGAGAATAGGTGTTATTTCTTCTTTGAAAGTTTGGTAGAATTTCCCAGGGAATCCCTCAGGTACTAGGCTCTTGTTTTTTGGGAGGTTTTTGATCACTGCTTAAATCTAGTTAATAGATATCATTCTATTCAGGTTGTTAATTTCTTCCTGGTTCAATTTTGGGCATTTAAAATTTTCCAGGAATGCATCTATTTCATCTAGATTGCTTAGCTTATTGGCATATAACTATTGATAATAACTTCTGATAATTGTTTCCTTGGTGTTAGTTGCTATCTCTCCCTTTTTATTCATAATTTTATTAATTTTGGCTTTATTTCTTTCCTTAAGATTAGTGTGGCCAATTGTTTGTCAATCTTATTGATTCTTTCAAAAAACCAACTTTAGTTTCATCGATACGTTCTACTGTATCTCTGGTTTCTACCTCATTGATCTCAGCTCTAATCTCGATTATTTTCCTTCTTATGTATGGAGTTGGTTTGATTTGTTGTTGGTTCTCCAGTTCATTAAGGTGTAGAGACAGCTGGTGTATTCTGGATTTTTACATATTTTTTGAGGGAAGCTTGGATGGATATGTATTTCTCCATTACGACCATCTTTGCTGTATCCCATAGGTTTTGGACCAAAATGTCTTCATTCTCATTGTTTTCCCTGAATTGTTTGAGTTCTTCTTTGATCTCCTGGTTGATTCAAGATTTCGTCTTTTTAAAAATTTTTAAAGTAATTAATTCATTATTTTTATCAATATATAACTTATTTTTATCCCCAGTGTGAATCGCCAAGTTTACACAATTCACAGGACTAATCATAGCATATACCCTCTCCGAAGTCCATATCCTCACCACCCTCTCCTGTCCCCCTTCACCCCAGCAACCCTCAGTCTAGTTTTTGAGATTGAGTCCTTTATTGTTTGTCTCCCTCCCAATCCCATGTTCTTTCATTTGTTCTTTTCGTACTCCCCAAACTCCCCACATTGCATCTCCAATTCCTCATATCAAGGAGATCATATGATAGTTATCTTTTTCCGATTGGCTTATTTTGTTAAGCATAATACCCTCTAGTTCCATTCACGTCATTGCAAATGGCAAGATTTCTTTTCTTTTGATGGTTGCAGAGTATTACATTGTTCTTTGTGTGTTGAGTTTTCCAAGCTCTTTATACATATTGGATACTAGCCCTTTATTGGATATGTCATTTGCAATATCTTCTCCCAGTTTGTCAGTTGTCTTTTGGTCTTGCTCACTGTATCCTTTTGATCTTGATGAAATCACAATAGTTCATTTGTTTCCTTGCTTCTGTTGACTTTGGTGATATTCTTAGAAAGATGTTGCTGCTGTTGAGGTCAAAGAGGATGCTGCCTCTGTTCTCCTCAAGGATTTTGATGAAATCCTTTCTCACATTGAGGTCTTTCATCCATTGGGAGTCTATTTTTGTGTGTGGTGATCCAAGCATTCTTAACCAAGGAGCTCTTTAGCTTCCAGGTGTTTGAGTTCCTTAGAAACGTTTTCATGTGATTGATCTCCAGTTTCTAAGCATTGTGATCTGAGAATACGCAGGGAATATTCTCATTCTATTGGTATAGGTTGAGTCCTGATTTTTGAGCCAGTATGTGGTCTATTCTTGTTAATGTTCTATGTGCACTTGAGAAAATGAGTATTCTGTGGTTTTAGGGTGGAATATTCTGTATATATCTATGAGGTCCATGTGGTCCAATGTGTCATTTAATGCTTTCTTTATGGATTTTCTGCTTGGATGATGTTAGGCAGGTTACGATCTCCTACTATAATGTATTCATGTCAATATGACTCTTTATCTTGACTAACAGTTTCTTATGTAATTGGCTGCTCCTATATAGGGGGCATAGATATTTACAATTGTTAGATCGTCTTGTTGGATAGTGAGTGAGATCCATGTGCACTTGAGAGAATGAGTGTTCTGTTGTTTTAGGGAGGAATGTTCTGTATATATTTATGAGGTCCATCTGGTCCAATGTGTCAGTAAATGCTATTGTTTCTTTATGGATTTTCTTCTTGGATGATCTGTCTATTTATAAAAGAGGTGTGTTAAGATCTCCTACTATTAATGCATTCATATTAATATGACATTTTATCTTGATTAACAGTTTTCTTATGTAATTGGCTGCACCCATATTGGGGGCTGAGCTATTTACAGTTGTTAGATCATCTTGGTTGATAGTCCCTTTAAGAATTATGTAATGTCCTTCTGTATCTCTGACTATAGTCGTTAGTTTAAAATCTAATTTATCGGATATGAGAATTGCTACGCCAGCGTTCTATTGAGTACATTGGCATGAAAGATGTTTCTCCGTCTTTTCACTTTCAGTCTGGGTGTATCTTTAGGTTCAAAAGTGTCTTGTAGACAACGTATGGACGGATCCTGTCCTTTTATCCAACCTGCAACCCTGTGCCATTTTGGGGGGGCACATTTAGGCCTTTCACATTAAGAGTGATTATTGATAGATATGTTTTTATTGACATTGTGTGACCTTTGAAGTCTATCTTTCTGTAAATTGTCTCTATATTTCTGTTCAATGCTATTCTTAGGATTTTTTCCTCTTTTATAGAACCCCCATTAATATTCATTCAGTGTCGGCTTGGTAGTTGCATTGTCTTTTAAGCCTTGCCGGTCTTGGAAACTCTTTATCTCTCCATCCATTTTGAAACTCAGTCTTGCTGGATAAAGTATTCCTGGCTGCATGTTCTTCTCATTTAGTGCCCTGAATATATCTTTCCAGGCCTTTCTTGCTTGAGACGTCTCTGTGGAGAGGTCTGACGTGATTCTGATGGGCTTTCCTCTGTAAGTAAGGAACCTCTATGTACTAGTGGCTTTCAAAAGATTATACCTTCAATTATGATTCCTCAATTTGACTATCAGTTTTCTTGATGGTTTGTTTTTGTTATCTATAATCTTGGGAGGAGACCGTTAGGCGTCTAGTACATGATTGCTGGTTCAATATGTGAGATTGGGAAATTTTTCATGAAGAACTTGTTTCACTAGATCTTTGAGACTTCTTTCTTTATCCTTCCCTTCAGGGATTTCGATAATTCTGACGTTGGAACGTTTCATGGCATCATTTATTTCCCTCATTCTTTTTCATGGTTTCTAAGCTGTTTGTTCACCATAGTATTAAAAGTCCTAGCAACAGCAGTCAGACTACAAAGAGAAATAAAAGGTATCCAAATTGGAAATGAAGAATTCACTCTTTCTCTTTGCAGATAACATGATTCTTTATATGGAAAACCCAAGAGACTCCACCCCCAAACCACTAGAACTCATACAGCAATTCATCAACTTGGCAGGATACAAAGTCAATGTGAATAAATCAGTGGTTTTCTTGTACACTAACAATGAAAATACAGAAAAATAAATAGAGTATCAATTCAATTTAGTATCGCACTAAGAACCATAAGGTACCTGGGAATAAACCTAACGAAAGAGGTAAAGGAATTGTACTCGAGGAACTACAGAACACTCATGAAAATAATTGAAGAAGACACAAAAATATGGAAGACCATTCCATGCTCTTGCATCAAAAGAATAAACAGTGTGAAATTGTCTATACTGCCTAGAGCAATGTATTCTTTTAATGCCATTCCAATCAAAATTCCTCTGGTATTCTTCAAAGAGATGCAACAAATAATTCTAAATTTTGAATGGAATCAGAAGAGACCCTGAATCACTAAGGAAATGTTGAAAAACAAAAATTAAACTGGGGGCATCACGTTACTTGATTTCAAGCTTTACTACAAAGCTGTGATCAACAAGACAGAATGGTCCTGACATAAAAAATAGACACATAGACCAGTGGAATAGAATAGATAGCCCAAATATGGACCCTCAACTCTATGGGCAAATAATCTTCGACAAAACAGGAAAAAATATACAGTGGTAAAAATACAGTCTCTTCAATAAATGGTGATGGAACACTGGAAAGCTATATGTAGGAGAATGAAACTCCACCATTCTCTTACACCATACACAAAGATAAATTCAAAATGGATAAAAGTCCTCAACGTGAGACAGGAATCCATCAGCATCCTAGAGGAGAATATAGGCAGTAATCTCTCTATATGAGCCACAGCAACTTCTTTCAAGATATACATTGAGATATCAACTTACACCAGTTAGAATGGCCAAAATTAGCAAGACAGGAAACAACATGTGTTGGAGGGTATGTGGAGAAAGGGGAACCCTCTTCCACTGTTGGTGGGAATGCAAGTTGGTGCAGCCTCTTTGGAGAACAGTGTGGAGTTTCCTCAAGAAATTAAAAATGGAACTTCCCTATGAATCTGCCATTGCACTCCTGGGTATTTACCCCAAAGATACAGATGTAGTGAAAAGAAGGGCCATCTGTACCCCAATGTTTATAGCAGCAATAGCGGGTCGCCAAACTGTGGAAAGAACCAAGATGCCCTTCAACAGACAAATGGATAAGGAAGATGTGGTCCATATACACTATGGAGTATTAGGACTCCATCAGAGGGACGAATACCCAACTTTTGTATCAACATGGATTTGACTGGAAGAGATTATGCTGAGTGAAATAAGTCAAGCAGAGAGAGTCAATTATCATATGGTTTCACTTATTTGTGGAGCATAACTAAAAGCATGGAGGACATGGGTAGTTAGAGGGAAAGGGGTCAAAATCAAAAGCTTCTGCACAGACAAGAAAACAAAGAGGCAACCCACGGAGTGGGAGAAGATATTTGGAATTGACAGTACAGACAAAAGTTTGATATCCACGATCTATGAAGAACTCCTCAACCTCAACTCGCACAAAACAGACAATCATATCAAAATATGGGCAAATGATATGAACAGACATTTCTCCAATGGAGACATACAGAGAGCTGTCAGACACATGAAAAAATGTTCATCATCACCAGTCATCAGGGAGATTCAAATGAAAAGCACATTGAGATATCACCTTACACCAGTTGAATGACCAAAATTAGCAAGATAGGAAACGTGTGTTGGAGGGGATGTGGAGAAAGGGGAACCCTCTTACACTGTTGATGGGAATGCAAATTGGTACAGCCTCTTTGGAGAACGGTATTGAGATTTCTCAAGAAATAAAAAATGGAGCTTCCCTATGACTCTGCAGTGAAAAGAAGGGTCATCTGTATAACCCAAAGTTTATAGCAGCAATTCCCAAGGTCGCCAAACTGTGGAAAGAACCAAGATACCTTCAAGGGATGAATAGATAAGGAAGATATGGTTCATATACAGTACGGAGTATTATGCCTCCATCAGAAAGGATTAATACGCAACTTTTATAGCAACATGGATGGGGCTGGAAGAGATTATTCTAGTGAAGTAACTCAAGCAGAGAGAGTCAAGTATCATATGGTTTCACTTACTTCTGGAGCATAACAAATAACATGGAGGACTTGAGGAGTTAGAGAGTAGAAGGGATAGACTATGGACTCTGAAAAACAATCTTTGGGGTTTGAAGTGGCAGGGGGTGTGAGGTTGGGGGAACCAGGTGGTGGATATTATAGAGGTCATGTATTACATGTAGCACTGGGTGTGGTGCAAAAATAATGAATACTGTTATGCTGAAAATTTAAAAAAAATAGAAAAAAGAATGGGCTTTTTGAATACAGAGAAGAAGAGAGATATCTAGATCCAAAGCAAAATGGAAGAATCAACTGATGCTGAAGGCAAAGAAGAAATGATCATGACCAGGCAATCTAAGTGGAACCTGTACATGTAACACGACCGCAAAAAGATGGAAAGCAGCAGCCAGGATACTCACTGTACATCAGAAAAACACAGAAGGCATTAGGGAGTCTTGAACCACAGAGATAAAAGTGATAAAAATAAAATAATATAAATTAATAAAATAAAATAAAGAGTCTCTGATGAAAGGATTGGTAACAGACTGCAGGCAAATCTCAAGAACCTGGAAGAAGCAGAGGATCAAATTAGTGTCCTGGATGACAAACACTGGAAAATAAGGAAGCAAAGCCAATGAAAAAGTGAAGAATGATGGGACATGACAATGAGATTAGGGAAATCATCAGCTCCAAGGAATGGA